>NW_027475130.1:4545454-4848484 GCF_051020985.1 Nomia melanderi
TTGTCTGTAGGAGGCCCTGGCGCATGAATCTGTACAGCGGGAACGACCTCGGACCACCAGGGGCCGAGAGAACCACCGTCTCATGGGGCCGGACACTCAGGGTCAGGGGAAAATCCAATATATATCTGGTGATATCTCGGGTGCTGTTAGAGATAGCTCAATAAACCAAAGTGAATTATCTGCAGGAGGCCCTGGCGCATGAATCTGTGCAGCGGGAACGACCTCGGACCACCAGGGGTCGAGAAAACCACAGTCTCATGGGGCCGGACACTCAGGGTAAGGGAAAAATCCAATATATATCTGGTGATACCTCGGGTGCTATTACAGATAGCCCAATAAATCAAAGTGCATTGTCTGTAGGAGGCCCTGGCGCATGAATCTGGGCAGCGGGGACGACCTCGGACAACCAGGGGCCGAGAAAACCACAGTCTCATAGGGCCGGACACTCAGGGTCAGGGGAAAATCCAGTATATATCTGGTGATATCCCGGGTGCTATTAGAGATAGCGCAATAAATCAAAGTGAATTATCTGCAGGATGCCCTCGCGCATGAATCTGTGCAGCGGGAACGTCCTCGGACCTCCAGGGGCCGAGACAACCACCGTCTCATGGGGCCGGACACTCAGGGTCAGGGTAAAATCCAATATATATCTGGTGATATCTCGGGTGCTATTACAGATAGCGCAATAAACCAAAGTGCGTTGTCTGCAGGAGGCCCTGGCGCATGAATCTGTGCAGCGGGAACGACCTCGGACGACCAGGGGCCGACAAAAACTACAGTCTCATGGGGCCGGACACTCAGGGTCTGGGGAATATCCAATATATATCTGGTGATATCTCGGGTCCTATTACAGATAGCGAAGTAAACCAACGTGAATTATCTGCAGGAGGCCCTGGCGCATGAATCTGTGCAGCGGGAACGACCTCGGACCACCAGGGGCCGAGACAACCACCGTCTCATGGGGCCGGACACTCAGGGTCAGGGAAAAATCCAATATATATCTGGTGATATCTCGGGTGCTATTAGAGATAGCGCAATAAACCAAAGTGAAATATCTGCGGGAGGCGCTGCCGCATGAATCTGTGCAACGGGAACGACCTCGAACCACCAGGGGCCGAGAAAATCACAATCTCATGGGGCCGGACACTCAGGGTCAGGGGAAAATCCAATATATATCTGGTGATATCTCGGGTGCTATTACAGATAGCGCAAGAAATCAAAGTGCATTGTCTGTAGGAGACCCTGGCGCATGAATCTGTGCAGCGGGAACGACCTCGGACCACCAGGGGCCGAGAAAACGGCCGTCTCATCGGGCCGGACGCTCAGGGTCAGTGAAAAATCCAATATATATCTGGTGATATCTCGGGTGCTATTACAGATAGCGCAATAAATCAAAGTGCATTGTCTGTAGGAGGCCCTGGCGCATGAGTCTGTACAGCGGGAACGACCTCGGACCACCAGGGGCCGAGACAACCACCGTCTCATGGGGCCGGACACTCAGTGTCTGGGAAAAATCCAATATATATCCGGTGATATCTCGGGTGCTATTACAGATAGCGCAATAAATCAAAGTGCACTGTCTGTAGGAGGCCCTGGCGCATGAATCTGTACAGCGGGAACGACCTCGGACCACCAGGGGCCGAGAAAATCACCGTCTCATGGGGCCGGGCTGTCAGCGTCAGTGATAAATCCAATATATATCTGGTTATATCTCGGGTTCTATTACAGATAGCGCGATAAATCAAAGTGCATTGTCTGCAGGAGGCCCTGGCGCATGCATCTGTGCAGCGGGAACGACCTCGGACCACCAGGGGCCGAGAAAATCACCGTCTCATGGGGCCGGACACTCAGGGTCTGGGAAAAATCCAATATATATCCGGTGATATCTCGGGTGCTATTACAGATAGCGCAATAAATCAAAGTGCATTGTCTGTAGGAGGCCCTGGTGCATGAATCTGTGCAGCGGGAACGACCTCGGACCACCAGGGGTCGAGAAAACCACAGTCTCATGGGGCCGGACACTCAGGGTAAGGGAAAAATCCAATATATATCTGGTGATACCTCGGGTGCTATTACAGATAGCCCAATAAATCAAAGTGCATTGTCTGTAGGAGGCCCTGGCACATGAATCTGGGCAGCGGGAAAGACCTCGGACCACCAGGGGCCGAGAAGACCACCGTCTCATGGGGCCGGACACTCAGGGTCAGGGGAAAATCCAATATATATCTGGTGATATCTCGGGTGCTATTAGAGATAGCGCAATAAACCAAAGTGAATTATCTGCAGGAGGCCCTGGCGCATGAATCTGTGCAGCGGGAACGACCTCGGACCACCAGGGGCCAAGAAAACGACTGTCTCATGCGGCCGGACACTCAGGGTCAGTGAAAAATCCAATATATATCTGGTGATATCTCGGGTGCTATTAGAGATACCGCAATAAATCAAAGTGCATTGTCTCTAGGAGCCCCTGCCGCATGAATCTGTGCAGCGGCAACGACCTCGGACCACCAGGGGCCGAGAAGACCACAGCCTCATGGGGCCGGACACTCAGGGTCAGTGAAAAATCCAATATATATCTGGTGATATCTCGGGTGCCATTACAGATAGCGCAATAAATCAAAGTGCATTGTCTGTAGGAGACCCTGGCGCATGAATCTGTGCAGCGGGAACGACCTCGGACCACCAGCGGCCGAGAAAACGACCGTCTCATTGGGACGGACACTCAGGGTCAGGGGAAAATCCAGTATATATCTGGTGATATCTCGGGTGCTATTAGAGATAGCGCAATAAATCAAAGTGCGTTGTCTGCAGGAGGCCCTGGCGCATGAATCTGTGCAGCGGCAACGACCTCGGACCACCAGGGGCCGAGAAAACCACCGTCTCATGG
The DNA here is from genome assembly GCF_051020985.1 of Nomia melanderi. NCBI lineage: Eukaryota > Metazoa > Arthropoda > Insecta > Hymenoptera > Halictidae > Nomia > Nomia melanderi. The sequence continues at coordinate 4,548,342 of NW_027475130.1, forward strand.
AGCCGGACACTCAGGGTCAGGGGAAAATCCAATATATATCTGGTGATATCTCGGGTGCTATTAGAGATAGCGCAATATACCAAAGTGAATTATCTGCAGGAGGCCCTGGCGCATGAATCTGCGCAGCGGTAACGACATCGGACCACCAGGGGCCGAGAAAACCACATTCTCATGGGGCCGGACACTCAGGGTCTGGGGAATATCCAATATATATGTGGTGATATCTCGGGTGCTATTACAGATAGCGCAATAAATCAGAGTGCATTGTCTGTAGGAGGCCTTGGCGCATGAATCCGTGCAGCGGGAACGACCTCGGATCACCAAGGGCAGAGAAAACCACCATCTCATGGGGCCGGACACTCAGGGTCAGGGGAAAATCCAATATATATCTGGTGTTATCTCGGGTGCTATTACAGATAGCGCAATAAACCAAAGTGCGTTGTCTGCAGGAGGCCCTGGCGCATGAATCTGTGCAGCGGCAACGACCTCGGACCACCAGGGGCCGAGAAAATCACCGTCTCATGGGGCCGGGCTGTCAGCGTCAGTGATAAATCCAATATATATCTGGTTATATCTCGGGTGCTATTAGAGATAGCGCAATAAATCAAAGTGCATTGTCTGTAGGAGGCCCTGGCACATGAATCTGGGCAGCGGGAAAGACCTCGGACCACCAGGGGCCGAGAAGACCACCGTCTCATGGGGCCGGACACTCAGGGTCAAGGGAAAATCCAATATATATCTGGTGATATCTCGGGTGCTATTAGAGATAGCGCAATAAACCAAAGTGAATTATCTGCAGGAGGCCCTGGCGCATGAATCTGGGCAGCGGCGACGACCTCGGACAACCAGGGGCCGAGAAAACCACAGTCTCATAGGGCCGGACACTCAGGGTCAGGGAAAAATCCAATATATATCTGGTGATATCTCGGGTGCTATTACAGATAGCGCAATAAACCAAAGTGAATTATCTGCAGGAGGCCGTGGCGCATGAAACTGTTTAACGGGAACGACCTCGGACCACCAGAGGCCGAGAAAATCACCGTCACATGGGGCCGGACAGTCAGGGTCAGGGAAAAATCCTATATATATCTGGTGATATCTCGGGTGCTATTAGAGATACCGCAATAAATCAAAGTGCATTGTCTGTAGGAGGCCCTGGCGCATGAATCTGTGCAGCGGGAACGACCTCGGACCACCAGGGGCCGAGAAAACGACCGTCTCATGCGGCCGGACACTCAGGGTCAGTGAAAAATCCAATATATATCTGGTGATATCTCGGGTGCTATTAGAGATACCGCAATAAATCAAAGTGCATTGTCTCTAGGAGGCCCTGGCGCATGAATCTGTACAGCCGGAACGACCTCGGACCACCAGGGGCCGAGAAAACGACCGTCTCATGCGGCCGGACACTCAGGGTCAGTGAAAAATCCAATATATATCTGGTGATATCTCGGGCGCTATTACAGATAGCGCAATAAATCAAAGTGCATTGTCTGTAGGAGGCCCTGGCGCATGAATCTGTGCAGCGGGAACGACCTCGGACGAACAGGGGCCGAGAAAACCACATTCTCATGGGGCCGGACACTCAGGGTCAGTGAAAAATCCAATATATATCTGGTGATATCTCGGGTGCCATTACAGATAGCGCAATAAATCAAAGTGCATTGTCTGTAGGAGACCCTGGCGCATGAATCTGTGCAGCGGGAACGACCTCGGACCACCAGGGGCCGAGAAGAACACCGTCTCATGGGGCCGGACACTCAGGGTCAGGGAAAAATCTAATATATATCTGGTGATATCTCGGGTGCTATTAGAGATAGCGCCATAAACCAAAGTGAATTATCTGCAGGAGGCCCTGGCGCATGAAACTGTTTAACGGGAACGACCTCGGACCACCAGGGGCCGAGAAAACGACCGTCTCATGGGGCCGGACACTCAGGGTCAGGGGAAAATCCAATATATATCTGGTGATATCTCGGGTGCTATTAGAGATGGCGCAATAAACCAAAGTGAATTATCTGCAGGAGGCCCTGGCGCATGAATCTGTGCAGCGGGAACGACATCGGACCACCAGGGGCCGAGAAAACAAACGTCTCATGGGGCCGGACACTCAGGGCCAGGGAAAAATCCAGTATATATCTGGTGATATCTCGGCTGCTATTACAGATAGCGCAATAAATCAAAGTGCATTGTCTGTAGGAGGCCCTGGCGCATGAATCTGTACAGCGGGAACGACCTCGGACCACCAGGGGCCGAGACAACCACCGTCTCATGGGGCCGGACACTCAGGGTCTGGGAAAAATCCAATATATATCCGGTGATATCTCGGGTGCTATTACAGATAGCGCAATAAACCAAAGTGAATTGTCTGCAGGTGGCCCTGGCGCATGAATCTGTGCAGCGGGAACGACCTCGGATCACCAGGGGCAGAGAAAACCACCATCTCATGGGGCCGGACACTCAGGGTCAGGGGAAAATCCAATATATATCTGGTGATATCTCGGGTGCTGTTAGAGATAGTTCAATAAACCAAAGTGAATTATCTGCAGGAGGCCCTGGCGCATGAATCTGTGCAGCGGGAACGACCTCGGACCTCCAGGGGTCGAGAAAACCACAGTCTCATGGGGCCGGACACTCAGGGTAAGGGAAAAATCCAATATATATCTGGTGATACCTCGGGTGCTATTACAGATAGCCCAATAAATCAAAGTGCATTGTCTGTAGGAGGCCCTGGCGCATGAATCTGGGCAGCGGGATCGACCTCGGACCACGAGGGACCGAGAAAACCACCGTTTCATGGGGTCGGACTGTCAGGGTCAGGGAAAAATCCAATATATATCTGGTGATATCTCGGGTGCTATTAGAGATAGCGCAATAAATCAAAGTGCATTATCTGCAGGGGGCCCTGGCGCATGAATCTGTGCAGCGGGATGGACCTCGGACCACGAGGGACCGAGAAAACCACCGTCTCATGGGGCCGGACACTCAGGGTCAGGGAAAAATCCAATATATATCTGGTGATATCTCGGGTGCTATTAGAGATAGCGCAATAAATCAAAGTGCATTGTCTGTAGGAGGCCCTGGCGCATGAATCTGTACAGCGGGAACGACCTCGGACCACCAGGGGCCGAGACAACCACCGTCTCATGGGGCCGGACACTCAGGGTCTGGGAAAAATCCAATATATATCCGGTGATATCTCGGGTGCTATTACAGATAGCGCAATAAACCAAAGTGAATTGTCTGCAGGTGGCCCTGGCGCATGAATCTGTGCAGCGGGAACGACCTCGGATCACCAGGGGCAGAGAAAACCACCATCTCATAGGGCCGGACACTCAGGGTCAGAGGAAAATCCAATATATATCTGGTGATATCTCGGGTGCTGTTAGAGATAGCTCAATAAACCAAAGTGAATTATCTGCAGGAGGCCCTGGCGCATGAATCTGTGCAGCGGGAACGACCTCGGACCTCCAGGGGTCGAGAAAACCACAGTCTCATGGGGCCGGACACTCAGGGTAAGGGAAAAATCCAATATATATCTGGTGATACCTCGGGTGCTATTACAGATAGCCCAATAAATCAAAGTGCATTGTCTGTAGGAGGCCCTGGCGCATGAATCTGGGCAGCGGGATCGACGTCGGACCACGAGGGACCGAGAAAACCACCGTTTCATGGGGTCGGACTGTCAGGGTCAGGGAAAAATCCAATATATATCCGGTGATATCTCGGGTGCTATTAGAGATAGGGAAATAAATCAAAGTGCATTGTCTGTAGGAGGCCCTGGCGCATGAATCTGTGCAGCGGAATCGACCTCGGACCACCAGGGGCAGAGAAAACCACCGTCTCATGGGGTCGAACTGTCATGGTGAGGGAAAAATCCAATATATATCTGGTGATATCTCGGGTGCTATTAGAGATAGCGCAATAAATCAAAGTGCATTATCTGCAGGGGGCCCTGGCGCATGAATCTGTGCAGCGGGATGGACCTCGGACCACGAGGGACCGAGGAAACCACCGTCTCATGGGGCCGGACACTCAGGGTCAGGGAAAAATCCAATATATATCTGGTGATATCTCGGGTGCTATTAGAGATAGCGCAATAAATCAAAGTGTATTGTCTGCAGGAGGCCCTAGCGCATGAATCTGTGCAGCGGGAACGACCTCGGACCACCAGGGGCCGAGAAAACTACCGTCTCATGGGGCGGACACTCAGGGTCAGGGAGAAATCCAATATATATCTGGTGATATCTCGGGTGCTATTAGAGATACGCAATAACTCAAAGTGCATTGTCTGCAGGAAGCCCTGGCGCATGAATCTGTGCAGCGGGAACGACCTCGGACCACCAGGGGCCGAGAAAACCACAGTCTCATGAGGCAGAGAACGCAGGGTCAGGCAAAAATCCAATATATATCTGGTGATATCTCGGGTGCAATTAGGGATAGCGCAATAAATCAAAGTGAATTATCTGCAGGAAGCCGTGGCGCATGAATCTGCGCAGCAGAAACGTCCTCGGACCACCAGGGGCCGAGAAAACCACCGTCTCATGGGGCCGGACACTCAGGGTCAGGGGAAAATCCAATATATATCTGGTGATATCTCGGGTGCTATTAGAGATAGCGCAATAAACCAAAGTGCATTGTCTGCAGGAGGCCCTGGCGCATGAATCTGTGCAGCGGGAACGACCTCGGACCACCAGGGGCCGAGAAAACCACCGTCTCATGGGGTCGGACACTCAGGGTCAGGGAAAAATCCAATATATATCTGGTGATATCGCGGGTGCTATTACAGATAGCGCACTAAACCAAAATGCATTGTCTGTAGGAGGCCCTGGCGCATGAATCTGTGCAGCGGGAACGACCTCGGACCACCAGGGGCCGAGGAAACCACAGTCTCATGAGGCAGAGAACTCAGGGTCAGGCAAAAATCCAATATATATCTGGTGATATCTCGGGTGCTATTAGAGATAGCGCAATACATCAAAGTGCATTATCTGCGGGGGGCCCTGGCGCATGAATCTGTGCAGCGGGATGGACCTCGGACCACGAGGGACCGAGAAAACCATCGACACATGGGGACGGACTGACAGGGTCAAGCAAAAATCCAATATATATCTGGTGATAACTCGGGTGCTATTAGAGATAGCGAATTAAATCAAAGTGCATTGTCTGCAGGAGGCCCTGGTGCATGAATCTGTGCAGCGGGAACGACCTCGGACGACCAGGGGCCGAGAAAACCACCGTCTCATGGGGTCGGACTGTCAGGGTCAGGGAAAAATCCAATATATATCTGGTGATATCTCGGGTGCTATTAGAGATAGCGCAATAAATCAAAGTGAATTATCTGCAGGGGGCCCTGGCCCATGAATCTGTGCAGCGGGAACAGTCACGGGCCGCCAGGGGCCGAGAAAACCACCGTCTCATGGGGCCGGACACTCAGGGTCAGGGAAAAATCCAATATAAAGCTGGTGATATCCCGGGTGCTATTACAGATAGCGCAATAAATCAAAGTGCATTGTCTGCAGGAGGCCCTGGTGCATGAATCTGTGCAGCGGGAACGACCTCTGACGACCAGGGGCCGAGAAAACCACCGTCTCATGGGGCCGGACACTCAGGGTCAGGGGAAAATCCAATATATATCTGGTGATATCTCGGGCGCCATTAGAGCTAGCGCAATAAATCAAAGTGAATTATCTGCAGGGGGCCCTGGCGCATGAATCTGTGCAGCGGGAACGACCTCGGACCACGAGGGACCGAGAAAACCACCGTTTCATGGGGTCGGACTGTCAGGGTCAGGGAAAAATCCAATATATATCTGGTGATATCTCGGGTGCTATTAGATATAGCGCAATAAATCAAAGTGCATTATCTGCAGGGGGCCCTGGCGCATGAATCTGTGCAGCGGGATGGACCTCGGACCACGAGGCACCGAGAAAACCACCGTCTCATGGGGCCGGACACTCAGGGTCAGGGGAAAATCCAATATATATCTGGTGATATCTCGGGTGCTATTAGAGATAGCGCAATAAATCAAAGTGCATTGTCTGCAGGAGGCCCTAGCGCCTGAATCTGTGCATCGGGAACGACCTCGGACCACCAGGGGCCGAGAAAACTACCGTCTCATGGGGCGGACACTCAGGGTCAGGGAAAAATCCAATATATATCTGGTGATATCTCGGGTGCTATTAGAGATACGCAATAACTCAAAGTGCATTGTCTGCAGGAAGCCCTGGCGCATGAATCTGTGCAGCGGGAACGACCTCGGACCACCAGGGGCCGAGAAAACCACAGTCTCATGAGGCAGAGAACTCAGGGTCAGGCAAAAATCCAATATATATCTGGTGATACCTCGGGTGCAATTAGAGATAGCGCAATAAATCAAAGTGAATTATCTGCAGGAAGCCGTGGCGCATGAATCTGCGCAGCAGAAACGTCCTCGGACCACCAGGGGCCGAGAAAACCACCGTCTCATGGGGCCGGACACTCAGGGTCAGGGGAAAATCCAATATATATCTGGTGATATCTCGGGTGCTATTAGAGATAGCGCAATAAACCAAAGTGCATTGTCTGCAGGAGGCCCTGGCGCATGAATCTCTGCAGCGGGAACGACCTCGGACCACCAGGGGCCGAGAAAACCACCGTCTCATGGGGTCGGACACTCAGGGTCAGGGAAAAATCCAATATATATCTTGTGATATCGCGGGTGCTATTACAGATAGCGCACTAAACCAAAATGCATTGTCTGTAGGAGGCCCTGGCTCATGAATCTGCGCAGCGGGAACGACCTCGGACCACCAGGGGCCGAGGAAACCACCGTCTCATGGGGTCGGACACTCAGGGCCAGGGAAAATCCAATATATATCTGGTGATATCTCGGGTGCTATTAGAGATAGTGCAATAAATCAAAGTGAATTATCTGCAGGGGGCCCTGGCCCATGAATCTGTGCAGCGGGAACAGTCACGGGCCGCCAGGGGCCGAGAAAACCACCGTCTCATGGGGCCGGACACTCAGGGTCAGGGAAAAATCCAATATAAAGCTGGTGATATCCCGGGTGCTATTACAGATAGCGCAATAAATCAAAGTGCATTGTCTGGAGGAGGCCCTGGTGCATGAATCTGTGCAGCGGGAACGACCTCGGACGACCAGGGGCCGAGAAAACCACCGTCTCATGGGGCCGGACACTCAGGGTCAGGGGAAAATCCAATATATATCTGGTGATATCTCGGGCGCCATTAGAGCTAGCGCAATAAATCAAAGTGAATTATCTGCAGGGGGCCCTGGCGCATGAATCTGTGCAGCGGGAACGACCTCGGAACACGAGGGACCGAGAAAACCACCGTTTCATGGGGTCGGACTGTCAGGGTCAGGGAAAAATCCAATATATATCTGGTGATATCTCGGGTGCTATTAGATATAGCGCAATAAATCAAAGTGCATTATCTGCAGGGGGCCCTGGCGCATGAATCTGTGCAGCGGGATGGACCTCGGACCACGAGGGACCGAGAAAACCACCGTCTCATGGGGCCGGACACTCAGGGTCAGGGGAAAATCCAATATATATCTGGTGATATCTCGGGTGCTATTAGAGATAGCGCAATAAATCAAAGTGCATTGTCTGCAGGAGGCCCTAGCGCCTGAATCTGTGCAGCGGGAACGACCTCGGACCACCAGGGGCCGAGAAAACTACCGTCTCATGGGGCGGACACTCAGGGTCAGGGAAAAATCCAATATATATCTGGTGATATCTCGGGTGCTATTAGAGATACGCAATAACTCAAAGTGCATTGTCTGCAGGAAGCCCTGGCGCATGAATCTGTGCAGCGGGAACGACCTCGGACCACCAGGGGCCGAGAAAACCACAGTCTCATGAGGCAGAGAACTCAGGGTCAGGCAAAAATCCAATATATATCTGGTGATATCTCGGGTGCAATTAGAGATAGCGCAATAAATCAAAGTGAATTATCTGCAGGAAGCCGTGGCGCATGAATCTGCGCAGCAGAAACGTCCTCGGACCACCAGGGGCCGAGAAAACCACCGTCTCATGGGGCCGGACACTCAGGGTCAGGGGAAAATCCAATATATATCTGGTGATATCTCGGGTGCTATTAGAGATAGCGCAATAAATCAAAGTGCATTGTCTGCAGGAGGCCCTAGCGCCTGAATCTGTGCAGCGGGAACGACCTCGGACCACCAGGGGCCGAGAAAACCACCGTCTCATGGGGCCGGACACTCAGGGTCAGGGGAAAATCCAATATATATCTGGTGATATCTCGGGTGCTATTAGAGATAGTGCAATAAATCAAAGTGCATTGTCTGCAGCAGGCCCTGGCGCATGAATCTGTGCAGCGGGAACGACCTCGGACCACCAGGGGCCGAGAAAACCACAGTCTCATGAGGCAGAGAACTCAGGGTCAGGCAAAAATCCAATATATATCTGGTGATATCTCGGGTGCAATTAGAGATAGCGCAATAAATCAAAGTGAATTATCTGCAGGAAGCCGTGGCGCATGAATCTGCGCAGCAGAAACGTCCTCGGACCACCAGGGGCCGAGAAAACCACCGTCTCATGGGGCCGGACACTCAGGGTCAGGGGAAAATCCAATATATATCTGGTGATATCTCGGGTACTATTAGAGATAGCGCAATAAATCAAAGTGCATTGTCTGCAGGAGGCCCTAGCGCCTGAATCTGTGCAGCGGGAACGACCTCGGACCACCAGGGGCCGAGAAAACCACCGTCTCATGGGGCCGGACACTCAGGGTCAGGGGAAAATCCAATATATATCTGGTGATATCTCGGGTGCTATTAGAGATACGCAGTAACTCAAAGTGCATTGTTTGCAGGAAGCCCTGGCGCATGAATCTGTGCAGCGGGAACGACCTCGGACCACCAGGGGCCGAGAAAACCACAGTCTCATGAGGCAGAGAACTCAGGGTCAGGCAAAAATCCAATATATATCTGGTTATATCTCGGGTGCAATTAGAGATAGCGCAATAAACCAAAGTGCATTGTCTGCAGGAGGCCCTGGCGCATGAATCTGTGCAGCGGGAACGACCTCGGACCACCAGGGGCCGAGAAAACCACCGTCTCATGGGGTCGGACACTCAGGGTCAGGGAAAAATCCAATATATATCTGGTGATATCGCGGGTGCTATTACAGATAGGGCACTAAACCAAAATGCATTGTCTGTAGGAGGCCCTGGCGCATGAATCTGTGCAGCGGGAACGACCTCGGACCACCAGGGGCCGAGAAAACCACCGTCTCATGGGGTCGGACACTCAGGGCCAGGGAAAATCCAATATATATCTGGTGATATCTCGGGTGCTATTAGAGATAGTGCAATAAATCAAAGTGCATTGTCTGCAGCAGGCCCTAGCGCATGAATCTGTGCAGCGGAATCGACCTCGGTACACCAGGGACAGAGAAAACCACCGTCTCATGGGGTCGAACTGTCAGGGTGAGGGAAAAATCCAATATGTATCTGGTGATATCTCGGGTGCTATTAGATATAGCGCAATACATCAAAGTGCATTATCTGCGGGGGGCCCTGGCGCATGAATCTGTGCAGCGGGATGGACCTCGGACCACGAGGGACCGAGAAAACCATCGACACATGGGGACGGACTGACAGGGTCAAGCAAAAATCCAATATATATCTGGTGATAACTCGGGTGCTATTAGAGATAGCGAATTAAATCAAAGTGCATTGTCTGCAGGAGGCCCTGGTGCATGAATCTGTGCAGCGGGAACGACCTCGGACGACCAGGGGCCGAGAAAACCACCGTCTCATGGGGTCGGACTGTCAGGGTCAGGGAAAAATCCAATATATATCTGGTGATATCTCGGGTGCTATTAGAGCTAGCGCCATAAATCAAAGTGAATTATCTGCAGGGGGCCCTGGCGCATGAATCTGTGCAGCTGGAACGACCTCGGACCACGAGGGACCGAGAAAACCACCGATTCATGGGGTCGGACTGTCAGGGTCAGGGAAAAATCCAATATATATCTGGTGATATCTCGGGTGCTATTAGAGATAGCGCAATAAATCAAAGTGCATTATCTGCAGGGGGCCCTGGCGCATGAATCTGTGCAGCGGGATGGACCTCGGACCACGAGGGACCGAGAAAACCACCGTCTCATGGGGCCGGACACTCAGGGTCAGGGGAAAATCCAATATATATCTGGTGATATCTCGGGTGCTATTAGAGATAGCGCAATAAATCAAAGTGCATTGTCTGCAGGAGGCCCTAGCGCATGAATCTGTGCAGCGGGAACGTCCTCGGACCACCAGGGGCCGAGAAAACCACCGTCTCATGGGGCCGGACACTCAGGGTCAGCGGAAAATCCAATATATATCTGGTGATATCTCGGGTGCTATTAGAGATACGCAATAACTCAAAGTGCATTGTCTGCAGGAAGCCCTGGCGCATGAATCTGTGCAGCGGGAACGACCTCGGACCACCAGGGGCCGAGAAAACCACAGTCTCATGAGGCAGAGAACTCAGGGTCAGGCAAAAATGCAATATATATCTGGTGATATCTCCGGTGCAATTAGAGATAGCGCAATAAATCAAAGTGAATTATCTGCAGGAAGCCGTGGCGCATGAATCTGCGCAGCAGAAACGTCCTCGGACCACCAGGGGCCGAGAAAACCACCGTCTCATGGGGCCGGACACTCAGGGTCTGGGGAAAATCCAATATATATCTGGTGATATCGCGGGTGCTATTACAGATAGCGCACTAAACCAAAATGCATTGTCTGTAGGAGGCCCTGGCGCATGAATCTGTGCAGCGGGAACGACCTCGGACCACCAGGGGCCGAGGTAACCACCGTCTCATGGGGTCGGACACTCAGGGCCAGGGAAAATCCAATATATATCTGGTGATATCTCGGGTGCTATTAGAGATAGTGCAATAAATCAAAGTGCATTGTCTGCAGCAGGCCCTAGCGCATGAATCTGTGCAGCGGAATCGACCTCGGTACACCAGGGACGGAGAAAACCACCGTCTCATGGGGTCGAACTGTCAGGGTGAGGGAAAAATCCAATATATATCTGGTGATATCTCGGGTGCTATTAGAGATAGCGCAATACATCAAAGTGCATTATTTGCAGGGGGCCCTGGCGCATGAATCTGTGCAGCGGGATGGACCTCGGACCACGAGGGACCAAGAAAACCATCGACACATGGGGACGGACTGACAGGGTCAAGCAAAAATCCAATATATATCTGGTGATAACTCGGGTGCTATTAGAGATAGCGAATTAAATCAAAGTGCATTGTCTGCAGGAGGCCTTGGTGCATGAATCTGTGCAGCGGGAACGACCTCGGACGACCAGGGGCCGAGAAAACCACCGTCTCATGGGGTCGGACTGTCAGGGTCAGGGAAAAATCCAATATATATCTGGTGATATCTCGGGTGCTATTAGAGATAGCGCAATAAATCAAAGTGAATTATCTGCAGGGGGCCCTGGCCCATGAATCTGTGCAGCGGGAACAGTCACGGACCGCCAGGGGCCGAGAAAACCACCGTCTCATGGGGCCGGACACTCAGGGTCAGGGAAAAATCCAATATAAAGCTGGTGATATCCCGGGTGCTATTACAGATAGCGCAATAAATCATAGTGCATTGTCTGGAGGAGGCCCTGGTGCATGAATCTGTGCAGCGGGAACGACCTCGGACGACCAGGGGCCGAGAAAACCACCGTCTCATGGGGCCGGACACTCAGGGTCAGGGAAAAATCCAATATATATCTGGTGATATCTCGGGCGCCATTAGAGCTAGCGCAATAAATCAAAGTGAATTATCTGCAGGAGGCCCTAGCGCCTGAATCTGTGCAGCGGGAACGACCTCGGACCACCAGGGGCCGAGAAAACTACCGTCTCATGGGGCGGACACTCAGGGTCAGGGAAAAATCCAATATATATCTGGTGATATCTCGGGTGCTATTAGAGATAGCGCAATAAACCAAAGTGCATTGTCTGCAGGAGGCCCTGGCGCCTGAATCTGTGTAGCGGAATCGACCTCGGAACACCAGGGACAGAGAAAACCACCGTCTCATGGGGTCGAACTGTCAGGGTGAGGGAAAAATCCAATATATATCTGGTGATATCTCGGGTGCTATTAGAGATAGCGCAATACATCAAAGTGCATTATCTGCGGGGGGCACTGGCGCATGAATCTGTGCAGCGGGATGGACCTCGGACCACGAGGGACCGAGAAAACCATCGACACATGGGGACGGACTGACAGGGTCAAGCAAAAATCCAATATATATCTGGTGATAACTCGGGTGCTATTAGAGATAGCGAATTAAATCAAAGTGCATTGTCTGCAGGAGGCCTTGGTGCATGAATCTGTGCAGCGGGAACGACCTCTGACGACCAGGGGCCGAGAAAACCACCGTCTCATGGGGTCGGACTGTCAGGGTCAGGGAAAAATCCAATATATATCTGGTGATATCTCGGGTGCTATTAGAGATAGCGCAATAAATCAAAGTGAATTATCTGCAGGGGGCCCTGGCCCATGAATCTGTGCAGCGGGAACAGTCACGGACCGCCAGGGGCCGAGAAAACCACCGTCTCATGGGGCCGGACACTCAGGGTCAGGGAAAAATCCAATATAAAGCTGGTGATATCCCGGGTGCTATTACAGATAGCGCAATAAATCATAGTGCATTGTCTGGAGGAGGCCCTGGTGCATGAATCTGTGCAGCGGGAACGACCTCGGACGACCAGGGGCCGAGAAAACCACCGTCTCATGGGGCCGGACACTCAGGGTCAGGGAAAAATCCAATATATATCTGGTGATATCTCGGGCGCCATTAGAGCTAGCGCAATAAATCAAAGCGAATTATCTGCAGGAGGCCCTAGCGCCTGAATCTGTGCAGCGGGAACGACCTCGGACCACCAGGGGCCGAGAAAACTACCGTCTCATGGGGCGGACACTCAGGGTCAGGGAAAAATCCAATATATATCTGGTGATATCTCGGGTGCTATTAGAGATAGCGCAATAAACCAAAGTGCATTGTCTGCAGGAGGCCCTGGCGCCTGAATCTGTGTAGCGGGAACGACCTCGGACCACCAGGGGCCGAGAAAACCACCGTCTCATGGGGTCGGACACTCAGGGCCAGGGAAAATCCAATATATATCTGGTGATATCTCGGGTGCTATTGGAGATAGTGCAATAAATCAAAGTGCATTGTCTGCAGCAGGCCCTAGCGCATGAATCTGTGCAGCGGAATCGACCTCGGAACACCAGGGACAGAGAAAACCACCGTCTCATGGGGTCGAACTGTCAGGGTGAGGGAAAAATCCAATATATATCTGGTGATATCTCGGGTGCTATTAGAGATAGCGCAATACATCAAAGTGCATTATCTGCGGGGGGCACTGGCGCATGAATCTGTGCAGCGGGATGGACCTCGGACCACGAGGGACCGAGAAAACCATCGACACATGGGGACGGACTGACAGGGTCAAGCAAAAATCCAATATATATCTGGTGATAACTCGGGTGCTATTAGAGATAGCGAATTAAATCAAAGTGCATTGTCTGCAGGAGGCCCTGGTGCATGAATCTGTGCAGCGGGAACGACCTCGGACGACCAGGGGCCGAGAAAACCACCGTCTCATGGGGTCGGACTGTCAGGGTCAGGGAAAAATCCAATATATATCTGGTGATATCTCGGGTGCTATTAGAGCTAGCGCCATAAATCAAAGTGAATTATCTGCAGGGGGCCCTGGCGCATGAATCTGTGCAGCGGGAACGACCTCGGACCACGAGGGACCGAGAAAACCACCGATTCATGGGGTCGGACTGTCAGGGTCAGGGAAAAATCCAATATATATCTGGTGATATCTCGGGTGCTATTAGAGATAGCGCAATAAATCAAAGTGCATTATCTGCAGGGGGCCCTGGCGCATGAATCTGTGCAGCGGGATGGACCTCGGACCACGAGGGACCGAGAAAACCACCGTCTCATGGGGCCGGACACTCAGGGTCAGGGGAAAATCCAATATATATCTGGTGATATCTCGGGTGCTATTAGAGATAGCGCAATAAATCAAAGTGCATTGTCTGCAGGAGGCCCTAGCGCCTGAATCTGTGCAGCGGGAACGACCTCGGACCACCAGGGGCCGAGAAAACTACCGTCTCATGGGGCGGACACTCAGGGTCAGGGAAAAATCCAATATATATCTGGTGATATCTCGGGTGCTATTAGAGATAGCGCAATAAACCAAAGTGCATTGTCTGCAGGAGGAACTGGCGCCTGAATCTGTGTAGCGGGAACGACCTCGGACCACCAGGGGCCGAGAAAACCACCGTCTCATGGGGCCGGACACTCAGGGTCAGCGGAAAATCCAATATATATCTGGTGATATCTCGGGTGCTATTAGAGATACGCAATAACTCAAAGTGCATTGTCTGCAGGAAGCCCTGGCGCATGAATCTGTGCAGCGGGAACGACCTCGGACCACCAGGGGCCGAGAAAACCACAGTCTCATGAGGCAGAGAACTCAGGGTCAGGCAAAAATGCAATATATATCTGGTGATATCTCCGGTGCAATTAGAGATAGCGCAATAAATCAAAGTGAATTATCTGCAGGAAGCCGTGGCGCATGAATCTGCGCAGCAGAAACGTCCTCGGACCACCAGGGGCCGAGAAAACCACCGTCTCATGGGGCCGGACACTCAGGGTCTGGGGAAAATCCAATATATATCTGGTGATATCGCGGGTGCTATTACAGATAGCGCACTAAACCAAAATGCATTGTCTGTAGGAGGCCCTGGCGCATGAATCTGTGCAGCGGGAACGACCTCGGACCACCAGGGGCCGAGGTAACCACCGTCTCATGGGGTCGGACACTCAGGGCCAGGGAAAATCCAATATATATCTGGTGATATCTCGGGTGCTATTAGAGATAGTGCAATAAATCAAAGTGCATTGTCTGCAGCAGGCCCTAGCGCCTGAATCTGTGCAGCGGGAACGACCTCGGACCACCAGGGGCCGAGAAAACTACCGTCTCATGGGGCGGACACTCAGGGTCAGGGAAAAATCCAATATATATCTGGTGATATCTCGGGTGCTATTAGAGATAGCGCAATAAACCAAAGTGCATTGTCTGCAGGAGGCCCTGGCGCCTGAATCTGTGTAGCGGGAACGACCTCGGACCACCAGGGGCCGAGAAAACCACCGTCTCATGGGGCCGGACACTCAGGGTCAGCGGAAAATCCAATATATATCTGGTGATATCTCGGGTGCTATTAGAGATACGCAATAACTCAAAGTGCATTGTCTGCAGGAAGCCCTGGCGCATGAATCTGTGCAGCGGGAACGACCTCGGACCACCAGGGGCCGAGAAAACCACAGTCTCATGAGGCAGAGAACTCAGGGTCAGGCAAAAATGCAATATATATCTGGTGATATCTCCGGTGCAATTAGAGATAGCGCAATAAATCAAAGTGAATTATCTGCAGGAAGCCGTGGCGCATGAATCTGCGCAGCAGAAACGTCCTCGGACCACCAGGGGCCGAGAAAACCACCGTCTCATGGGGCCGGACACTCAGGGTCTGGGGAAAATCCAATATATATCTGGTGATATCGCGGGTGCTATTACAGATAGCGCACTAAACCAAAATGCATTGTCTGTAGGAGGCCCTGGCGCATGAATCTGTGCAGCGGGAACGACCTCGGACCACCAGGGGCCGAGGTAACCACCGTCTCATGGGGTCGGACACTCAGGGCCAGGGAAAATCCAATATATATCTGGTGATATCTCGGGTGCTATTAGAGATAGTGCAATAAATCAAAGTGCATTGTCTGCAGCAGGCCCTAGCGCATGAATCTGTGCAGCGGAATCGACCTCGGTACACCAGGGACGGAGAAAACCACCGTCTCATGGGGTCGAACTGTCAGGGTGAGGGAAAAATCCAATATATATCTGGTGATATCTCGGGTGCTATTAGAGATAGCGCAATACATCAAAGTGCATTATTTGCAGGGGGCCCTGGCGCATGAATCTGTGCAGCGGGATGGACCTCGGACCACGAGGGACCAAGAAAACCATCGACACATGGGGGCGGACTGACAGGGTCAAGCAAAAATCCAATATATATCTGGTGATAACTCGGGTGCTATTAGAGATAGCGAATTAAATCAAAGTGCATTGTCTGCAGGAGGCCTTGGTGCATGAATCTGTGCAGCGGGAACGACCTCGGACGACCAGGGGCCGAGAAAACCACCGTCTCATGGGGTCGGACTGTCAGGGTCAGGGAAAAATCCAATATATATCTGGTGATATCTCGGGTGCTATTAGAGATAGCGCAATAAATCAAAGTGAATTATCTGCAGGGGGCCCTGGCCCATGAATATGTGCAGCGGGAACAGTCACGGACCGCCAGGGGCCGAGAAAACCACCGTCTCATGGGGCCGGACACTCAGGGTCAGGGAAAAATCCAATATAAAGCTGGTGATATCCCGGGTGCTATTACAGATAGCGCAATAAATCAAAGTGCATTGTCTGGAGGAGGCCCTGGTGCATGAATCTGTGCAGCGGGAACGACCTCGGACGACCAGGGGCCGAGAAAACCACCGTCTCATGGGCCCGGACACTCAGGGTCAGGGAAAAATCCAATATATATCTGGTGATATCTCGGGCGCCATTAGAGCTAGCGCAATAAATCAAAGTGAATTATCTGCAGGGGGCCCTGGCGCATGAATCCGTGCAGCGGGATCGACCTCGGACCACGAGGGACCGAGAAAACCACCGTTTCATGGGGTCGGACTGTCAGGGTCAGGGGAAAATCCAATATATATATCTGGTGATATCTCGGGTGCTATTAGAGATAGCGCAATAAATCAAATTGAGTTATCTGCAGGAGGCCCTGGCGCCTGAATCTGTGCAGCGGGAACGACCTCGGACCACCAGGGGCCGAAAAAACCACAGTCTCATGGGGCCGGACACTCAGGGTCAGGGGAAAATCCAATATATATCTGGTGATATCTCGGGTGCTATTAGAGATAGCGCAATAAACCAAATTGAATTATCTGCAGGAGGCCCTGGCGCATGCATCTGCGCAGCGGGAACGACCTCGCACCACCAGGGGCCGAGAAAACCACCGTCTCATGGGGCCGGACACACTGGGTCAGGGAAAAATCCAATATATATCTGGTGATATCTCGGGTGCTATTACAGATAGCGCAATAAATCAAAGTGCATTGTCTGTAGGAGGCCCTGGCGCATGAATCTTTGCTGCTGGAACGTCCTCGGACCACCAGGGGCCGAGAAAACTACAGTCTCATGGGGCCGGACACTCAGGGTCTGGGGAAAATACAATATATATCTGGTGATATCTCGGGACCTATTACAGATAGCGAAATAAACCAAAGTGAATTATCTGCAGGAGGCCCTGGCGCATCAATCTGTGCAGCGGGAACGACCTCGGTCAAACAGGGGCCGAGAAAACCACCGTCTCATGAGGCTGGACACTCAGGGTGAGGGAAATATCCAATATATATCTGGTGATATCTCGGGTGCTATTACAGATAGCGCAATAAATCAAAGTGCATTGTCTGTAGAAGGCCGTGGCGCATGAATCTGTGCAGCGGGAACGACCTCGGACCACCAGGGGCCGAGAAAACCACCGTCTCATGGGGTCGGTCACTCGTGGTCAGGGAAAAATCCAATATATATCTGGCGATATCTCGGGTGCTATTACAGATAGCGCAATAAATCAAAGTGCATTGTCTGCAGGAGGCCCTAGCGCATGAATCTGTGCAGCGGGAACGTCCTCGGACCACCAGGGGCCGAGAAAACCACAGAATCATGGGGCCGGACACTCAGGGTCAGGGAAAAATCCAATATACATCTGGTGATATCTCGGGTGCTATTACATATAGCGCAATAAATCAAAGTGCATTGTCTGTAGGAGCCCCTGGCGCATGAATCTGTGCAGCGGGAACGACCTCGGACAACCAGGGGCCTAGAAGACCACAGTCTCATGGGGCCGGACACTCAGGGTCAGGGGAAAATCCAATATATATCTGGTGATATCTCGGGTGCTATTACAGATACAGCAATAAATCAAAGTGCATTGTCTGTAGCAGGCCCTGGCGCATGAATCTGTGCAGCGGCAACGACCTCGGACCACCAGGGGCCGAGAAAATCACCGTCTCATGGGGCCGGGCTGTCAGCGTCAGTGATAAATCCAATACATATCTGCTGATATCTCGAGTGCTATTAGAGATAGCGCAATAAACCAAAGTGAATTATCTGCAGGAGGCCCTGGCGCATGAATCTGGGAAGCGGGAACGACCTCGGACCACCAAGGGCCGAGAAAACCACCGTCTCATGGGGCCGGTCACTCAGGGTCAGGGGAAGATCCAATATATATCCTGGTGATATCCCGGGTGCTATTAGAGATAGCGCAATAAATCAAAGTGCATTGTCTGTAGGAGGCCCTGGCGCATGAATCTGTGCAGCGGGAACGTCCTCGGACCACCAGGGGCCGAGAAAACCACAGTCCCACGGGGCCGGACACTCAGGGTCAGGGAAAATCCAATACATATCTGCTGATATCTCGAGTGCTATTAGAGATAGCGCAATAAGCCAAAGAGAATTATCAGCACGAGGCCCTGGCGCATGAATGTGTGCAGCGGGAACGACCTCGGACCACCAGGGGCCGAGAAAACCGCAGTCTCATTGTGCCGGACACTCAGGGTCAGGGAAAAATGCAATATATATCTGGTGATATGTCGGGTGCTATTACAGATAGCGCAATAAATCAAAGTGCATTGTCTGGAGCAGGCCCTGGCGCACGAATCTGGGAAGCGGGAACGACCTCGGACCACCAGGGGCCGAGAAAACCACAGTCTCATGGGGCCGGACACTCAGGGTCAGGGGAAAATCCAATATATATCTGGTGATATCTCGGGTGCTATTAGATACAGCGCAGTAAACCAAAGTGAATTATCTGCAGGAGGCCCTGGCGCATGAATCTGGGCAGCGGGAACGACCTCGGACCACCAGGGGCCGAGAAAACCACAGTCTAATGGGGCCGGACACTCAGGGTCAGGGGAAAATCCAATATATATATCTGGTGATATCTCGGGTGCTATTAGAGATAGCGCAATAAACCAAATTGAGTTATCTGCAGGAGGCCCTGGCGCCGGAATCTGTGCACCGGGAACGACCTCGGACCACCAGGGGCCGAGAAAACCACCGTCTCATGGGGCCGGACACTCAGGGTCAGGGGAAAATCCATTATATATCTGGTGATATCTCGGGTGCTATTAGAGATAGCGCAATAAATCAAAGTGCATTGTCTGTAGGAGGCCCTAGCGCATGAATCTGTGCAGCTGGAACGACCTCGGACCACCAGGGGCCGAGAAAACTACAGTCTCATGGGGCCGGACTCTCAGGGTCTGGGGAAAATACAATATATATCTGGTGATATCTCGGGTCCTACTACAGATAGCGAAACAAACCAAAGTGAATTATCTGCAGGAGGCCCTGGCGCACCAATCTGTGCAGTGGGAACGACCTCGGTCAACCAGGGGCCGAGAAAACCACCGTCTCATGGGGTCGGTCACTCGGGGTCAGGGAAAAATCCAATATATATCTGGCGATATCTCGGGTGCTATTACAGATAGCGCAATAAATCAAAGTGCATTGTCTGCAGGAGGCCCTAGCGCATGAACCTGTGCAGCGGGAACGTCCTCGGACCACCAGGGGCCGAGAAAACCACAGAATCATGGGGCCGGACACTCAGGGTCAGGGAAAAATCCAATATACATCTGGTGATATCTCGGGTGCTATTACATATAGCGCAATAAATCAAAGTGCATTGTCTGTAGGAGGCCCTGGCGCATGAATCTGTGCAGCGGGAACGACCTCGGACCACCAGGGGCCGAGAAAACCACCGTCACATGGGGTCGGACACTCAGGGTCAGGGAAAAATCCAATATATATCTGGTGATATCGCGGGTGCTATTACAGATAGCGCACTAAACCAAAATGCATTGTCTGTAGGAGGCCCTGGCGCATGAATCTGTGCAGCGGGAACCACCTCGGACCACCAGGGGCCGAGAAAACCACCGTCTCATGGGGTCGGACACTCAGGGCCAGGGAAAATCCAATATATATCTGGTGATATCTCGGGTGCTATTAGAGATAGTGCAATAAATCAAAGTGCATTGTCTGCAGGAGGCCCTAGCGCATGAATCTGGGCAGCGGGAACGACCTCGGACCACCAGGGGCCGAGAAAACCACAGTCTAATGGGGCCGGACACTCAGGGTCAGGGGAAAATCCAATATATATATCTGGTGATATCTCGGGTGCTATTAGAGATAGCGCAATAAACCAAAGTGAATTATCTGCAGGAGGCCCTGGCGCATGAATCTGTGCAACGGGAACGACCTCGGACCACCATCGGCCGAGAAAACCACCGTCTCATGGGGTCGGACTGTCAGGGTCAGGGAAAAATCCAATATATATCTGGTGATATCTCGGGTGCTATTAGAGATAGCGCAATAAATCAAAGTGAATTATCTGCAGGGGGCCCTGGCCCATGAATCTGTGCAGCGGGAACAGTCGCGGACCGCCAGGGGCCGAGAAAACCACCGTCTCATGGGGCCGGACACTCAGGGTCAGGGAAAAATCCAATATAAAGCTGGTGATATCCCGGGTGCTATTACAGATAGCGCAATAAATCAAAGTGCATTGTCTGGAGGAGGCCCTGGTGCATGAATCTGTGCAGCGGGAACGACCTCGGACCACCAGGGGCCGAGAAAACCACAGTCTAATGGGGCCGGACACTCAGGGTCAGGGGAAAATCCAATATATATATCTGGTGATATCTCGGGTGCTATTAGAGATAGCGCAATAAACCAAATTGAGTTATCTGCAGGAGGCCCTGGCGCCGGAATCTGTGCACCGGGAACGACCTCGGACCACCAGGGGCCGAGAAAACCACCGTCTCATGGGGCCGGACACTCAGGGTCAGGGGAAAATCCATTATATATCTGGTGATATCTCGGGTGCTATTAGAGATAGCGCAATAAATCAAAGTGCATTGTCTGTAGGAGGCCCTAGCGCATGAATCTGTGCAGCTGGAACGACCTCGGACCACCAGGGGCCGAGAAAACTACAGTCTCATGGGGCCGGACTCTCAGGGTCTGGGGAAAATACAATATATATCTGGTGATATCTCGGGTCCTACTACAGATAGCGAAATAAACCAAAGTGAATTATCTGCAGGAGGCCCTGGCGCACCAATCTGTGCAGTGGGAACGACCTCGGTCAACCAGGGGCCGAGAAAACCACCGTCTCATGGGGTCGGTCACTCGGGGTCAGGGAAAAATCCAATATATATCTGGCGATATCTCGGGTGCTATTACAGATAGCGCAATAAATCAAAGTGCATTGTCTGCAGGAGGCCCTAGCGCATGAACCTGTGCAGCGGGAACGTCCTCGGACCACCAGGGGCCGAGAAAACCACAGAATCATGGGGCCGGACACTCAGGGTCAGGGAAAAATCCAATATACATCTGGTGATATCTCGGGTGCTATTACATATAGCGCAATAAATCAAAGTGCATTGTCTGTAGGAGGCCCTGGCGCATGAATCTGTGCAGCGGGAACGACCTCGGACCACCAGGGGCCGAGAAAACCACCGTCACATGGGGTCGGACACTCAGGGTCAGGGAAAAATCCAATATATATCTGGTGATATCGCGGGTGCTATTACAGATAGCGCACTAAACCAAAATGCATTGTCTGTAGGAGGCCCTGGCGCATGAATCTGTGCAGCGGGAACCACCTCGGACCACCAGGGGCCGAGAAAACCACCGTCTCATGGGGTCGGACACTCAGGGCCAGGGAAAATCCAATATATATCTGGTGATATCTCGGGTGCTATTAGAGATAGTGCAATAAATCAAAGTGCATTGTCTGCAGGAGGCCCTAGCGCATGAATCTGGGCAGCGGGAACGACCTCGGACCACCAGGGGCCGAGAAAACCACAGTCTAATGGGGCCGGACACTCAGGGTCAGGGGAAAATCCAATATATATATCTGGTGATATCTCGGGTGCTATTAGAGATAGCGCAATAAACCAAAGTGAATTATCTGCAGGAGGCCCTGGCGCATGAATCTGTGCAACGGGAACGACCTCGGACCACCATCGGCCGAGAAAACCACCGTCTCATGGGGTCGGACTGTCAGGGTCAGGGAAAAATCCAATATATATCTGGTGATATCTCGGGTGCTATTAGAGATAGCGCAATAAATCAAAGTGAATTATCTGCAGGGGGCCCTGGCCCATGAATCTGTGCAGCGGGAACAGTCGCGGACCGCCAGGGGCCGAGAAAACCACCGTCTCATGGGGCCGGACACTCAGGGTCAGGGAAAAATCCAATATAAAGCTGGTGATATCCCGGGTGCTATTACAGATAGCGCAATAAATCAAAGTGCATTGTCTGGAGGAGGCCCTGGTGCATGAATCTGTGCAGCGGGAACGACCTCGGACGACCAGGGGCCGAGAAAACCACCGTCTCATGGGGCCGGACACTCAGGGTCAGGGGAAAATCCAATATATATCTGGTGATATCTCGGGCGCCATTAGAGCTAGCGCAATAAATCAAAGTGAATTATCTGCAGGGGGCCCTGGCGCATGAATCTGTGCAGCAGGATCGACCTCGGACCACGAGGGACCGAGAAAACCACCGTTTCATGGGGTCGGACTGTCAGGGTCAGGGAAAAATCCAATATATATCTGGTGATATCTCGGGTGCTATTAGAGATAGGGAAATAAATCAATGTGCATTGTCTGCAGGAGGCCCTGGCGCATGAATCTGTGCAGCGGGAACGACCTGGGACAACCAGGGGCCGAGAAAACCACCGGCTCATGGGGCCGGACACTCAGGGTCAGGGAAAAATCCAATATATATCTGGTGATATCGCGGGTGCTATTACAGATAGCGCACTAAACCAAAATGCATTGTCTGTAGGAGGCCCTGGCGCATGAATCTGTGCAGCGGGAACCACCTCGGACCACCAGGGGCCGAGAAAACCACCGTCTCATGGGGTCGGACACTCAGGGCCAGGGAAAATCCAATATATATCTGGTGATATCTCGGGTGCTATTAGAGATAGTGCAATAAATCAAAGTGCATTGTCTGCAGGAGGCCCTAGCGCATGAATCTGGGCAGCGGGAACGACCTCGGACCACCAGGGGCCGAGAAAACCACAGTCTAATGGGGCCGGACACTCAGGGTCAGGGGAAAATCCAATATATATATCTGGTGATATCTCGGGTGCTATTAGAGATAGCGCAATAAACCAAATTGAGTTATCTGCAGGAGGCCCTGGCGCCTGAATCTGTGCAGCGGGAACGACCTCGGACCACCAGGGTCCGAGAAAATCACAGTCTCATGGGGCCGGGCACTCAGGGTCAGGGGAAAATCCAATATATATCTGGTGATATCTCGGGTGCTATTAGAGATAGGGAAATAAATCAATGTGCATTGTCTGCAGGAGGCCCTGGCGCATGAATCTGTGCAGCGGGAACGACCTGGGACAACCAGGGGCCGAGAAAACCACCGGCTCATGGGGCCGGACTGTCAGGGTCAGGGAAAAATCCAATATATATCTGGTGATATCGCGGGTGCTATTACAGATAGCGCACTAAACCAAAATGCATTGTCTGTAGGAGGCCCTGGCGCATGAATCAGTGCAGCGGAAACAACCTCGCACCACCAGGGGCCGAGAAAACCACAGTCCCACGGGGCCGGACACTCAGGGTCAGGGAAAATCCAATACATATCTGCTGATATCTCTAGTGCTATTAGAGATAGCGCAATAAACCAAAGTGAATTATCTGCAGGAGGCCCTGGCGCACCAATCTGTGCAGCGGGAACGACCTCGGTCAACCAGGGGCCGAGAAAACCACCGTCTCATGGGGCTGGACACTCAGGGTCAGGGAAAAATCTAATATATATCTGGTGATATCTCGGGTGCTATCAGAGATAGCGCAATAAACCAAAGTGCATTGTCTGCAGGAGGCCCTGGCGCATGAATCTGTGCAGCGTGGACGACCTCGGACCACCAGGGGCCGAGAAAACCACCGTCTCATGGGGTCGGACACTCAGGGTCAGGGAAAAATCCAATATATATCTGGTGATATCGCGGGTGCTATTACAGATAGCGCACTAAACCAAAATGCATTGTCTGTAGGAGGCCCTGGCGCATGAATCTGTGCAGCGGGAACGACCTCGGACCACCAGGGGCCGAGAAAACCACCGTCTCATGGGGTCGGACACTCAGGGCCAGGGAAAATCCAATATATATCTGGTGATATCTCGGGTGCTATTAGAGATAGTGCAATAAATCAAAGTGCATTGTCTGCAGGAGGCCCTAGCGCATGAATCTGGGCAGCGGGAACGACCTCGGACCACCAGGGGCCGAGAAAACCACAGTCTAATGGGGCCGGACACTCAGGGTCAGGGGAAAATCCAATATATATATCTGGTGATATCTCGGGTGCTATTAGAGATAGCGCAATAAACCAAATTGAGTTATCTGCAGGAGGCCCTGGCGCCTGAATCTGTGCAGCGGGAACGACCTCGCACCACCAGGGGCCGAGAAAACCACAGTCCCACGGGGCCGGTCACTCAGGGTCAGGGAAAATCCAATACATATCTGCTGATATCTCGAGTGCTATTAGAGATAGCGCAATAAACCAAAGTGAATTATCTGCAGGAGGCCCTGGCGCATGAATGTGTGCAGCGGGAACGACCTCGGACCACCAGGGGCCGAGAAAACCGCAGTCTCATTGTGCCGGACACTCAGGGTCAGGGAAAAATGCAATATATATCTGGTGATATGTCGGGTGCTATTACAGATAGCGCAATAAATCAAAGTGCATTGTCTGGAGGAGGCCCTGGCGCATGAATCTGGGAAGCGGGAACGACCTCGGCCCACCAGGGGCCGAGAAAACCACAGTCTCATGGGGCCGGACACTCAGGGTCAGGGAAAAATCCAATATATATCTGGTGATATCTCGGGTGCTATTAGAGATAGCGCAATAAATCAAAGTGCATTATCTGCAGGGGGCCCTGGCGCATGAATCTGTGCAGCGGGATGGACCTCGGACCACGAGGGACCGAGAAAACCACCGTCTCATGGGGCCGGACACTCAGGGTCAGGGAAAAATCCAATATATATCTGGTGATATCTCGGGAGCTATTAGAGATAGCGCAATAAATCAAAGTGCATTGTCTGCAGGAGGCCCTAGCGCATGAACCTGTGCAGCGGGAACGACCTCGGACCACCAGGGGCCGAGAAAACTACCGTCTCATGGGGCGGACCCTCAGGGTCAGGGAAAAATCCAATATATATCTGGTGATATCTCGGGTGCTATTAGAGATAGCGCAATAAACCAAAGTGCATTGTCTGCAGGAGGCCCTGGCGCATGAATCTGTGCAGCGGGTACGACCTCGGACCACTAGGGGCCGAGAAAACCACCGTCTCATGGGGCCGGACACTCAGGTTCAGGGGAAAATCCAATATATATCTGGTGATATCTCGGGTGCTATTAGAGATACGCAATAACTCAAAGTTCATTGTCTGCAGGAAGCCCTGCCGCATGAATCTGTGCAGCGGGAACGACCTCGGACCACCAGGGGCCGAGAGAACCAGTCTCATGAGGCAGAGAACTCAGGGTCAGGCAAAAATCCAATATATATCTGGTGATATCTCGGGTGCAATTAGAGATAGCGCAATAAATCAAAGTGCATTGTCTGGAGGAGGCCCTGGCGCATGAATCTGGGAAGCGGAACGACCTCGGACCACCAGGGGCCGAGAAAACCACAGTCTCATGGGGCCGGACACTCAGGGTCAGGGGAAAATCCAATATATATCTGGTGATATCTCGGGTGCTATTAGATACAGCGCAGTAAATCAAAGTGAATTATCTGCAGGAGGCCCTGGCGCATGAATCTGGGCAGCGGGAACGACCTCGGACCACCAGGGGCCGAGAAAACCACAGTCTAATGGGGCCGGACACTCAGGGTCAGGGGAAAATCCAATATATATATCTGGTGATATCTCGGGTGCTATTAGAGATAGCGCAATAAATCAAATTGAGTTATCTGCAGGAGGCCCTGGCGCCTGAATCTGTGCAGCGGGAACGACCTCGGACCACCAGGGGCCGAAAAAACCACAGTCTCATGGGGCCGGACACTCAGGGTCAGGGGAAAATCCAATATATATCTGGTGATATCTCGGGTGCTATTAGAGATAGCGCAATAAACCAAATTGAATTATCTGCAGGAGGCCCTGGCGCATGCATCTGCGCAGCGGGAACGACCTCGCACCACCAGGGGCCGAGAAAACCACTGTCTCATGGGGCCGGACACACTGGGTCAGGGAAAAATCCAATATATATCTGGTGATATCTCGGGTGCTATTACAGATAGCGCAATAAATCAAAGTGCATTGTCTGTAGGAGGCCCTGGCGCATGAATCTTTGCTGCTGGAACGTCCTCGGACCACCAGGGGCCGAGAAAACTACAGTCTCATGGGGCCGGACACTCAGGGTCTGGGGAAAATACAATATATATCTGGTGATATCTCGGGTCCTATTACAGATAGCGAAATAAACCAAAGTGAATTATCTGCAGGAGGCCCTGGCGCATCAATCTGTGCAGCGGGAACGACCTCGGTCAAACAGGGGCCGAGAAAACCACCGTCTCATGAGGCTGGACACTCAGGGTGAGGGAAATATCCAATATATATCTGGTGATATCTCGGGTGCTATTACAGATAGCGCAATAAATCAAAGTGCATTGTCTGTAGAAGGCCGTGGCGCATGAATCTGTGCAGCGGGAACGACCTCGGACCACCAGGGGCCGAGAAAACCACCGTCTCATGGGGTCGGTCACTCGTGGTCAGGGAAAAATCCAATATATATCTGGCGATATCTCGGGTGCTATTACAGATAGCGCAATAAATCAAAGTGCATTGTCTGCAGGAGGCCCTAGCGCATGAATCTGTGCAGCGGGAACGTCCTCGGACCACCAGGGGCCGAGAAAACCACAGTCCCACGGGGCCGGACACTCAGGGTCAGGGAAAATCCAATACATATCTGCTGATATCTCGAGTGCTATTAGAGATAGCGCAATAAGCCAAAGTGAATTATCAGCACGAGGCCCTGGCGCATGAATGTGTGCAGCGGGAACGACCTCGGACCACCAGGGGCCGAGAAAACCGCAGTCTCATTGTGCCGGACACTCAGGGTCAGGGAAAAATGCAATATATATCTGGTGATATGTCGGGTGCTATTACAGATAGCGCAATAAATCAAAGTGCATTGTCTGGAGCAGGCCCTGGCGCACGAATCTGGGAAGCGGGAACGACCTCGGACCACCAGGGGCCGAGAAAACCACAGTCTCATGGGGCCGGTCACTCAGGGTCAGGGGAAAATCCAATATATATCTGGTGATATCTCGGGTGCTATTAGATACAGCGCAGTAAACCAAAGTGAATTATCTGCAGGAGGCCCTGGCGCATGAATCTGGGCAGCGGGA
The DNA here is from genome assembly GCF_051020985.1 of Nomia melanderi. Lineage (NCBI taxonomy): Eukaryota > Metazoa > Arthropoda > Insecta > Hymenoptera > Halictidae > Nomia > Nomia melanderi. The sequence goes on from NW_027475130.1 coordinate 4,575,932, forward strand.
ACGACCTCGGACCACCAGGGGCCGAGAAAACCACAGTCTAATGGGGCCGGACACTCAGGGTCAGGGGAAAATCCAATATATATATCTGGTGATATCTCGGGTGCTATTAGAGATAGCGCAATAAACCAAATTGAGTTATCTGCAGGAGGCCCTGGCGCCGGAATCTGTGCACCGGGAACGACCTCGGACCACCAGGGGCCGAAAAAACCACAGTCTCATGGGGCCGGACACTCAGGGTCAGGGGAAAATCCATTATATATCTGGTGATATCTCGGGTGCTATTAGAGATAGCGCAATAAACCAAATTGAATTATCTGCAGGAGGCCCTGGCGCATGCATCTGCGCAGCGGGAACGACCTCGGACCACCAGGGGCCGAGAAAACCACCGTCTCATGGGGCCGGACACACTGGGTCAGGGAAAAATCCAATATATATCTGGTGATATCTCGGGTGCTATTACAGATAGCGCAATAAATCAAAGTGCATTGTCTGTAGGAGGCCCTAGCGCATGAATCTGTGCAGCTGGAACGACCTCGGACCACCAGGGGCCGAGAAAACTACAGTCTCATGGGGCCGGACTCTCAGGGTCTGGGGAAAATACAATATATATCTGGTGATATCTCGGGTCCTACTACAGATAGCGAAATAAACCAAAGTGAATTATCTGCAGGAGGCCCTAGCGCATGAACCTGTGCAGCGGGAACGTCCTCGGACCACCAGGGGCCGAGAAAACCACAGAATCATGGGGCCGGACACTCAGGGTCAGGGAAAAATCCAATATACATCTGGTGATATCTCGGGTGCTATTACATATAGCGCAATAAATCAAAGTGCATTGTCTGTAGGAGGCCCTGGCGCATGAATCTGTGCAGCGGGAACGACCTCGGACCACCAGGGGCCGAGAAAACCACCGTCACATGGGGTCGGACACTCAGGGTCAGGGAAAAATCCAATATATATCTGGTGATATCGCGGGTGCTATTACAGATAGCGCAATACATCAAAGTGCATTATCTGCGGGGGGCACTGGCGCATGAATCTGTGCAGCGGGATGGACCTCGGACCACGAGGGACCGAGAAAACCATCGACACATGGGGACGGACTGACAGGGTCAAGCAAAAATCCAATATATATCTGGTGATAACTCGGGTGCTATTAGAGATAGCGAATTAAATCAAAGTGCATTGTCTGCAGGAGGCCTTGGTGCATGAATCTGTGCAGCGGGAACGACCTCTGACGACCAGGGGCCGAGAAAACCACCGTCTCATGGGGTCGGACTGTCAGGGTCAGGGAAAAATCCAATATATATCTGGTGATATCTCGGGTGCTATTAGAGATAGCGCAATAAATCAAAGTGAATTATCTGCAGGGGGCCCTGGCCCATGAATCTGTGCAGCGGGAACAGTCACGGACCGCCAGGGGCCGAGAAAACCACCGTCTCATGGGGCCGGACACTCAGGGTCAGGGAAAAATCCAATATAAAGCTGGTGATATCCCGGGTGCTATTACAGATAGCGCAATAAATCATAGTGCATTGTCTGGAGGAGGCCCTGGTGCATGAATCTGTGCAGCGGGAACGACCTCGGACGACCAGGGGCCGAGAAAACCACCGTCTCATGGGGCCGGACACTCAGGGTCAGGGAAGAATCCAATATATATCTGGTGATATCTCGGGCGCCATTAGAGCTAGCGCAATAAATCAAAGCGAATTATCTGCAGGAGGCCCTAGCGCCTGAATCTGTGCAGCGGGAACGACCTCGGACCACCAGGGGCCGAGAAAACTACCGTCTCATGGGGCGGACACTCAGGGTCAGGGAAAAATCCAATATATATCTGGTGATATCTCGGGTGCTATTAGAGATAGCGCAATAAACCAAAGTGCATTGTCTGCAGGAGGCCCTGGCGCCTGAATCTGTGTAGCGGGAACGACCTCGGACCACCAGGGGCCGAGAAAACCACCGTCTCATGGGGCCGGACACTCAGGGTCAGCGGAAAATCCAATATATATCTGGTGATATCTCGGGTGCTATTAGAGATACGCAATAACTCAAAGTGCATTGTCTGCAGGAAGCCCTGGCGCATGAATCTGTGCAGCGGGAACGACCTCGGACCACCAGGGGCCGAGAAAACCACAGTCTCATGAGGCAGAGAACTCAGGGTCAGGCAAAAATGCAATATATATCTGGTGATATCTCCGGTGCAATTAGAGATAGCGCAATAAATCAAAGTGAATTATCTGCAGGAAGCCGTGGCGCATGAATCTGCGCAGCAGAAACGTCCTCGGACCACCAGGGGCCGAGAAAACCACCGTCTCATGGGGCCGGACACTCAGGGTCTGGGGAAAATCCAATATATATCTGGTGATATCGCGGGTGCTATTACAGATAGCGCACTAAACCAAAATGCATTGTCTGTAGGAGGCCCTGGCGCATGAATCTGTGCAGCGGGAACGACCTCGGACCACCAGGGGCCGAGGTAACCACCGTCTCATGGGGTCGGACACTCAGGGCCAGGGAAAATCCAATATATATCTGGTGATATCTCGGGTGCTATTAGAGATAGTGCAATAAATCAAAGTGCATTGTCTGCAGCAGGCCCTAGCGCATGAATCTGTGCAGCGGAATCGACCTCGGTACACCAGGGACGGAGAAAACCACCGTCTCATGGGGTCGAACTGTCAGGGTGAGGGAAAAATCCAATATATATCTGGTGATATCTCGGGTGCTATTAGAGATAGCGCAATACATCAAAGTGCATTATTTGCAGGGGGCCCTGGCGCATGAATCTGTGCAGCGGGATGGACCTCGGACCACGAGGGACCAAGAAAACCATCGACACATGGGGGCGGACTGACAGGGTCAAGCAAAAATCCAATATATATCTGGTGATAACTCGGGTGCTATTAGAGATAGCGAATTAAATCAAAGTGCATTGTCTGCAGGAGGCCTTGGTGCATGAATCTGTGCAGCGGGAACGACCTCGGACGACCAGGGGCCGAGAAAACCACCGTCTCATGGGGTCGGACTGTCAGGGTCAGGGAAAAATCCAATATATATCTGGTGATATCTCGGGTGCTATTAGAGATAGCGCAATAAATCAAAGTGAATTATCTGCAGGGGGCCCTGGCCCATGAATATGTGCAGCGGGAACAGTCACGGACCGCCAGGGGCCGAGAAAACCACCGTCTCATGGGGCCGGACACTCAGGGTCAGGGAAAAATCCAATATAAAGCTGGTGATATCCCGGGTGCTATTACAGATAGCGCAATAAATCAAAGTGCATTGTCTGGAGGAGGCCCTGGTGCATGAATCTGTGCAGCGGGAACGACCTCGGACGACCAGGGGCCGAGAAAACCACCGTCTCATGGGGCCGGACACTCAGGGTCAGGGAAAAATCCAATATATATCTGGTGATATCTCGGGCGCCATTAGAGCTAGCGCAATAAATCAAAGTGAATTATCTGCAGGGGGCCCTGGCGCATGAATCCGTGCAGCGGGATCGACCTCGGACCACGAGGGACCGAGAAAACCACCGTTTCATGGGGTCGGACTGTCAGGGTCAGGGGAAAATCCAATATATATATCTGGTGATATCTCGGGTGCTATTAGAGATAGCGCAATAAATCAAATTGAGTTATCTGCAGGAGGCCCTGGCGCCTGAATCTGTGCAGCGGGAACGACCTCGGACCACCAGGGGCCGAAAAAACCACAGTCTCATGGGGCCGGACACTCAGGGTCAGGGGAAAATCCAATATATATCTGGTGATATCTCGGGTGCTATTAGAGATAGCGCAATAAACCAAATTGAATTATCTGCAGGAGGCCCTGGCGCATGCATCTGCGCAGCGGGAACGACCTCGCACCACCAGGGGCCGAGAAAACCACCGTCTCATGGGGCCGGACACACTGGGTCAGGGAAAAATCCAATATATATCTGGTGATATCTCGGGTGCTATTACAGATAGCGCAATAAATCAAAGTGCATTGTCTGTAGGAGGCCCTGGCGCATGAATCTTTGCTGCTGGAACGTCCTCGGACCACCAGGGGCCGAGAAAACTACAGTCTCATGGGGCCGGACACTCAGGGTCTGGGGAAAATACAATATATATCTGGTGATATCTCGGGACCTATTACAGATAGCGAAATAAACCAAAGTGAATTATCTGCAGGAGGCCCTGGCGCATCAATCTGTGCAGCGGGAACGACCTCGGTCAAACAGGGGCCGAGAAAACCACCGTCTCATGAGGCTGGACACTCAGGGTGAGGGAAATATCCAATATATATCTGGTGATATCTCGGGTGCTATTACAGATAGCGCAATAAATCAAAGTGCATTGTCTGTAGAAGGCCGTGGCGCATGAATCTGTGCAGCGGGAACGACCTCGGACCACCAGGGGCCGAGAAAACCACCGTCTCATGGGGTCGGTCACTCGTGGTCAGGGAAAAATCCAATATATATCTGGCGATATCTCGGGTGCTATTACAGATAGCGCAATAAATCAAAGTGCATTGTCTGCAGGAGGCCCTAGCGCATGAATCTGTGCAGCGGGAACGTCCTCGGACCACCAGGGGCCGAGAAAACCACAGAATCATGGGGCCGGACACTCAGGGTCAGGGAAAAATCCAATATACATCTGGTGATATCTCGGGTGCTATTACATATAGCGCAATAAATCAAAGTGCATTGTCTGTAGGAGCCCCTGGCGCATGAATCTGTGCAGCGGGAACGACCTCGGACAACCAGGGGCCTAGAAGACCACAGTCTCATGGGGCCGGACACTCAGGGTCAGGGGAAAATCCAATATATATCTGGTGATATCTCGGGTGCTATTACAGATACAGCAATAAATCAAAGTGCATTGTCTGTAGCAGGCCCTGGCGCATGAATCTGTGCAGCGGCAACGACCTCGGACCACCAGGGGCCGAGAAAATCACCGTCTCATGGGGCCGGGCTGTCAGCGTCAGTGATAAATCCAATACATATCTGCTGATATCTCGAGTGCTATTAGAGATAGCGCAATAAACCAAAGTGAATTATCTGCAGGAGGCCCTGGCGCATGAATCTGGGAAGCGGGAACGACCTCGGACCACCAAGGGCCGAGAAAACCACCGTCTCATGGGGCCGGTCACTCAGGGTCAGGGGAAGATCCAATATATATCCTGGTGATATCCCGGGTGCTATTAGAGATAGCGCAATAAATCAAAGTGCATTGTCTGTAGGAGGCCCTGGCGCATGAATCTGTGCAGCGGGAACGTCCTCGGACCACCAGGGGCCGAGAAAACCACAGTCCCACGGGGCCGGACACTCAGGGTCAGGGAAAATCCAATACATATCTGCTGATATCTCGAGTGCTATTAGAGATAGCGCAATAAGCCAAAGAGAATTATCAGCACGAGGCCCTGGCGCATGAATGTGTGCAGCGGGAACGACCTCGGACCACCAGGGGCCGAGAAAACCGCAGTCTCATTGTGCCGGACACTCAGGGTCAGGGAAAAATGCAATATATATCTGGTGATATGTCGGGTGCTATTACAGATAGCGCAATAAATCAAAGTGCATTGTCTGGAGCAGGCCCTGGCGCACGAATCTGAGAAGCGGGAACGACCTCGGACCACCAGGGGCCGAGAAAACCACAGTCTCATGGGGCCGGACACTCAGGGTCAGGGGAAAATCCAATATATATCTGGTGATATCTCGGGTGCTATTAGATACAGCGCAGTAAACCAAAGTGAATTATCTGCAGGAGGCCCTGGCGCATGAATCTGGGCAGCGGGAACGACCTCGGACCACCAGGGGCCGAGAAAACCACAGTCTAATGGGGCCGGACACTCAGGGTCAGGGGAAAATCCAATATATATATCTGGTGATATCTCGGGTGCTATTAGAGATAGCGCAATAAACCAAATTGAGTTATCTGCAGGAGGCCCTGGCGCCGGAATCTGTGCACCGGGAACGACCTCGGACCACCAGGGGCCGAGAAAACCACCGTCTCATGGGGCCGGACACTCAGGGTCAGGGGAAAATCCATTATATATCTGGTGATATCTCGGGTGCTATTAGAGATAGCGCAATAAATCAAAGTGCATTGTCTGTAGGAGGCCCTAGCGCATGAATCTGTGCAGCTGGAACGACCTCGGACCACCAGGGGCCGAGAAAACTACAGTCTCATGGGGCCGGACTCTCAGGGTCTGGGGAAAATACAATATATATCTGGTGATATCTCGGGTCCTACTACAGATAGCGAAACAAACCAAAGTGAATTATCTGCAGGAGGCCCTGGCGCACCAATCTGTGCAGTGGGAACGACCTCGGTCAACCAGGGGCCGAGAAAACCACCGTCTCATGGGGTCGGTCACTCGGGGTCAGGGAAAAATCCAATATATATCTGGCGATATCTCGGGTGCTATTACAGATAGCGCAATAAATCAAAGTGCATTGTCTGCAGGAGGCCCTAGCGCATGAACCTGTGCAGCGGGAACGTCCTCGGACCACCAGGGGCCGAGAAAACCACAGAATCATGGGGCCGGACACTCAGGGTCAGGGAAAAATCCAATATACATCTGGTGATATCTCGGGTGCTATTACATATAGCGCAATAAATCAAAGTGCATTGTCTGTAGGAGGCCCTGGCGCATGAATCTGTGCAGCGGGAACGACCTCGGACCACCAGGGGCCGAGAAAACCACCGTCACATGGGGTCGGACACTCAGGGTCAGGGAAAAATCCAATATATATCTGGTGATATCGCGGGTGCTATTACAGATAGCGCACTAAACCAAAATGCATTGTCTGTAGGAGGCCCTGGCGCATGAATCTGTGCAGCGGGAACCACCTCGGACCACCAGGGGCCGAGAAAACCACCGTCTCATGGGGTCGGACACTCAGGGCCAGGGAAAATCCAATATATATCTGGTGATATCTCGGGTGCTATTAGAGATAGTGCAATAAATCAAAGTGCATTGTCTGCAGGAGGCCCTAGCGCATGAATCTGGGCAGCGGGAACGACCTCGGACCACCAGGGGCCGAGAAAACCACAGTCTAATGGGGCCGGACACTCAGGGTCAGGGGAAAATCCAATATATATATCTGGTGATATCTCGGGTGCTATTAGAGATAGCGCAATAAACCAAAGTGAATTATCTGCAGGAGGCCCTGGCGCATGAATCTGTGCAACGGGAACGACCTCGGACCACCATCGGCCGAGAAAACCACCGTCTCATGGGGTCGGACTGTCAGGGTCAGGGAAAAATCCAATATATATCTGGTGATATCTCGGGTGCTATTAGAGATAGCGCAATAAATCAAAGTGAATTATCTGCAGGGGGCCCTGGCCCATGAATCTGTGCAGCGGGAACAGTCGCGGACCGCCAGGGGCCGAGAAAACCACCGTCTCATGGGGCCGGACACTCAGGGTCAGGGAAAAATCCAATATAAAGCTGGTGATATCCCGGGTGCTATTACAGATAGCGCAATAAATCAAAGTGCATTGTCTGGAGGAGGCCCTGGTGCATGAATCTGTGCAGCGGGAACGACCTCGGACCACCAGGGGCCGAGAAAACCACAGTCTAATGGGGCCGGACACTCAGGGTCAGGGGAAAATCCAATATATATATCTGGTGATATCTCGGGTGCTATTAGAGATAGCGCAATAAACCAAATTGAGTTATCTGCAGGAGGCCCTGGCGCCGGAATCTGTGCACCGGGAACGACCTCGGACCACCAGGGGCCGAGAAAACCACCGTCTCATGGGGCCGGACACTCAGGGTCAGGGGAAAATCCATTATATATCTGGTGATATCTCGGGTGCTATTAGAGATAGCGCAATAAATCAAAGTGCATTGTCTGTAGGAGGCCCTAGCGCATGAATCTGTGCAGCTGGAACGACCTCGGACCACCAGGGGCCGAGAAAACTACAGTCTCATGGGGCCGGACTCTCAGGGTCTGGGGAAAATACAATATATATCTGGTGATATCTCGGGTCCTACTACAGATAGCGAAATAAACCAAAGTGAATTATCTGCAGGAGGCCCTGGCGCACCAATCTGTGCAGTGGGAACGACCTCGGTCAACCAGGGGCCGAGAAAACCACCGTCTCATGGGGTCGGTCACTCGGGGTCAGGGAAAAATCCAATATATATCTGGCGATATCTCGGGTGCTATTACAGATAGCGCAATAAATCAAAGTGCATTGTCTGCAGGAGGCCCTAGCGCATGAACCTGTGCAGCGGGAACGTCCTCGGACCACCAGGGGCCGAGAAAACCACAGAATCATGGGGCCGGACACTCAGGGTCAGGGAAAAATCCAATATACATCTGGTGATATCTCGGGTGCTATTACATATAGCGCAATAAATCAAAGTGCATTGTCTGTAGGAGGCCCTGGCGCATGAATCTGTGCAGCGGGAACGACCTCGGACCACCAGGGGCCGAGAAAACCACCGTCACATGGGGTCGGATACTCAGGGTCAGGGAAAAATCCAATATATATCTGGTGATATCGCGGGTGCTATTACAGATAGCGCACTAAACCAAAATGCATTGTCTGTAGGAGGCCCTGGCGCATGAATCTGTGCAGCGGGAACCACCTCGGACCACCAGGGGCCGAGAAAACCACCGTCTCATGGGGTCGGACACTCAGGGCCAGGGAAAATCCAATATATATCTGGTGATATCTCGGGTGCTATTAGAGATAGTGCAATAAATCAAAGTGCATTGTCTGCAGGAGGCCCTAGCGCATGAATCTGGGCAGCGGGAACGACCTCGGACCACCAGGGGCCGAGAAAACCACAGTCTAATGGGGCCGGACACTCAGGGTCAGGGGAAAATCCAATATATATATCTGGTGATATCTCGGGTGCTATTAGAGATAGCGCAATAAACCAAAGTGAATTATCTGCAGGAGGCCCTGGCGCATGAATCTGTGCAACGGGAACGACCTCGGACCACCATCGGCCGAGAAAACCACCGTCTCATGGGGTCGGACTGTCAGGGTCAGGGAAAAATCCAATATATATCTGGTGATATCTCGGGTGCTATTAGAGATAGCGCAATAAATCAAAGTGAATTATCTGCAGGGGGCCCTGGCCCATGAATCTGTGCAGCGGGAACAGTCGCGGACCGCCAGGGGCCGAGAAAACCACCGTCTCATGGGGCCGGACACTCAGGGTCAGGGAAAAATCCAATATAAAGCTGGTGATATCCCGGGTGCTATTACAGATAGCGCAATAAATCAAAGTGCATTGTCTGGAGGAGGCCCTGGTGCATGAATCTGTGCAGCGGGAACGACCTCGGACGACCAGGGGCCGAGAAAACCACCGTCTCATGGGGCCGGACACTCAGGGTCAGGGGAAAATCCAATATATATCTGGTGATATCTCGGGCGCCATTAGAGCTAGCGCAATAAATCAAAGTGAATTATCTGCAGGGGGCCCTGGCGCATGAATCTGTGCAGCAGGATCGACCTCGGACCACGAGGGACCGAGAAAACCACCGTTTCATGGGGTCGGACTGTCAGGGTCAGGGAAAAATCCAATATATATCTGGTGATATCTCGGGTGCTATTAGAGATAGGGAAATAAATCAATGTGCATTGTCTGCAGGAGGCCCTGGCGCATGAATCTGTGCAGCGGGAACGACCTGGGACAACCAGGGGCCGAGAAAACCACCGGCTCATGGGGCCGGACACTCAGGGTCAGGGAAAAATCCAATATATATCTGGTGATATCGCGGGTGCTATTACAGATAGCGCACTAAACCAAAATGCATTGTCTGTAGGAGGCCCTGGCGCATGAATCTGTGCAGCGGGAACCACCTCGGACCACCAGGGGCCGAGAAAACCACCGTCTCATGGGGTCGGACACTCAGGGCCAGGGAAAATCCAATATATATCTGGTGATATCTCGGGTGCTATTAGAGATAGTGCAATAAATCAAAGTGCATTGTCTGCAGGAGGCCCTAGCGCATGAATCTGGGCAGCGGGAACGACCTCGGACCACCAGGGGCCGAGAAAACCACAGTCTAATGGGGCCGGACACTCAGGGTCAGGGGAAAATCCAATATATATATCTGGTGATATCTCGGGTGCTATTAGAGATAGCGCAATAAACCAAATTGAGTTATCTGCAGGAGGCCCTGGCGCCTGAATCTGTGCAGCGGGAACGACCTCGGACCACCAGGGTCCGAGAAAATCACAGTCTCATGGGGCCGGGCACTCAGGGTCAGGGGAAAATCCAATATATATCTGGTGATATCTCGGGTGCTATTAGAGATAGGGAAATAAATCAATGTGCATTGTCTGCAGGAGGCCCTGGCGCATGAATCTGTGCAGCGGGAACGACCTGGGACAACCAGGGGCCGAGAAAACCACCGGCTCATGGGGCCGGACTGTCAGGGTCAGGGAAAAATCCAATATATATCTGGTGATATCGCGGGTGCTATTACAGATAGCGCACTAAACCAAAATGCATTGTCTGTAGGAGGCCCTGGCGCATGAATCAGTGCAGCGGAAACAACCTCGCACCACCAGGGGCCGAGAAAACCACAGTCCCACGGGGCCGGACACTCAGGGTCAGGGAAAATCCAATACATATCTGCTGATATCTCTAGTGCTATTAGAGATAGCGCAATAAACCAAAGTGAATTATCTGCAGGAGGCCCTGGCGCACCAATCTGTGCAGCGGGAACGACCTCGGTCAACCAGGGGCCGAGAAAACCACCGTCTCATGGGGCTGGACACTCAGGGTCAGGGAAAAATCTAATATATATCTGGTGATATCTCGGGTGCTATCAGAGATAGCGCAATAAACCAAAGTGCATTGTCTGCAGGAGGCCCTGGCGCATGAATCTGTGCAGCGTGGACGACCTCGGACCACCAGGGGCCGAGAAAACCACCGTCTCATGGGGTCGGACACTCAGGGTCAGGGAAAAATCCAATATATATCTGGTGATATCGCGGGTGCTATTACAGATAGCGCACTAAACCAAAATGCATTGTCTGTAGGAGGCCCTGGCGCATGAATCTGTGCAGCGGGAACGACCTCGGACCACCAGGGGCCGAGAAAACCACCGTCTCATGGGGTCGGACACTCAGGGCCAGGGAAAATCCAATATATATCTGGTGATATCTCGGGTGCTATTAGAGATAGTGCAATAAATCAAAGTGCATTGTCTGCAGGAGGCCCTAGCGCATGAATCTGGGCAGCGGGAACGACCTCGGACCACCAGGGGCCGAGAAAACCACAGTCTAATGGGGCCGGACACTCAGGGTCAGGGGAAAATCCAATATATATATCTGGTGATATCTCGGGTGCTATTAGAGATAGCGCAATAAACCAAATTGAGTTATCTGCAGGAGGCCCTGGCGCCTGAATCTGTGCAGCGGGAACGACCTCGCACCACCAGGGGCCGAGAAAACCACAGTCCCACGGGGCCGGTCACTCAGGGTCAGGGAAAATCCAATACATATCTGCTGATATCTCGAGTGCTATTAGAGATAGCGCAATAAACCAAAGTGAATTATCTGCAGGAGGCCCTGGCGCATGAATGTGTGCAGCGGGAACGACCTCGGACCACCAGGGGCCGAGAAAACCGCAGTCTCATTGTGCCGGACACTCAGGGTCAGGGAAAAATGCAATATATATCTGGTGATATGTCGGGTGCTATTACAGATAGCGCAATAAATCAAAGTGCATTGTCTGGAGGAGGCCCTGGCGCATGAATCTGGGAAGCGGGAACGACCTCGGCCCACCAGGGGCCGAGAAAACCACAGTCTCATGGGGCCGGACACTCAGGGTCAGGGAAAAATCCAATATATATCTGGTGATATCTCGGGTGCTATTAGAGATAGCGCAATAAATCAAAGTGCATTATCTGCAGGGGGCCCTGGCGCATGAATCTGTGCAGCGGGATGGACCTCGGACCACGAGGGACCGAGAAAACCACCGTCTCATGGGGCCGGACACTCAGGGTCAGGGAAAAATCCAATATATATCTGGTGATATCTCGGGAGCTATTAGAGATAGCGCAATAAATCAAAGTGCATTGTCTGCAGGAGGCCCTAGCGCATGAACCTGTGCAGCGGGAACGACCTCGGACCACCAGGGGCCGAGAAAACTACCGTCTCATGGGGCGGACCCTCAGGGTCAGGGAAAAATCCAATATATATCTGGTGATATCTCGGGTGCTATTAGAGATAGCGCAATAAACCAAAGTGCATTGTCTGCAGGAGGCCCTGGCGCATGAATCTGTGCAGCGGGTACGACCTCGGACCACTAGGGGCCGAGAAAACCACCGTCTCATGGGGCCGGACACTCAGGTTCAGGGGAAAATCCAATATATATCTGGTGATATCTCGGGTGCTATTAGAGATACGCAATAACTCAAAGTTCATTGTCTGCAGGAAGCCCTGCCGCATGAATCTGTGCAGCGGGAACGACCTCGGACCACCAGGGGCCGAGAGAACCAGTCTCATGAGGCAGAGAACTCAGGGTCAGGCAAAAATCCAATATATATCTGGTGATATCTCGGGTGCTATTAGATACAGCGCAGTAAATCAAAGTGAATTATCTGCAGGAGGCCCTGGCGCATGAATCTGGGCAGCGGGAACGACCTCGGACCACCAGGGGCCGAGAAAACCACAGTCTAATGGGGCCGGACACTCAGGGTCAGGGGAAAATCCAATATATATATCTGGTGATATCTCGGGTGCTATTAGAGATAGCGCAATAAATCAAATTGAGTTATCTGCAGGAGGCCCTGGCGCCTGAATCTGTGCAGCGGGAACGACCTCGGACCACCAGGGGCCGAAAAAACCACAGTCTCATGGGGCCGGACACTCAGGGTCAGGGGAAAATCCAATATATATCTGGTGATATCTCGGGTGCTATTAGAGATAGCGCAATAAACCAAATTGAATTATCTGCAGGAGGCCCTGGCGCATGCATCTGCGCAGCGGGAACGACCTCGCACCACCAGGGGCCGAGAAAACCACTGTCTCATGGGGCCGGACACACTGGGTCAGGGAAAAATCCAATATATATCTGGTGATATCTCGGGTGCTATTACAGATAGCGCAATAAATCAAAGTGCATTGTCTGTAGGAGGCCCTGGCGCATGAATCTTTGCTGCTGGAACGTCCTCGGACCACCAGGGGCCGAGAAAACTACAGTCTCATGGGGCCGGACACTCAGGGTCTGGGGAAAATACAATATATATCTGGTGATATCTCGGGTCCTATTACAGATAGCGAAATAAACCAAAGTGAATTATCTGCAGGAGGCCCTGGCGCATCAATCTGTGCAGCGGGAACGACCTCGGTCAAACAGGGGCCGAGAAAACCACCGTCTCATGAGGCTGGACACTCAGGGTGAGGGAAATATCCAATATATATCTGGTGATATCTCGGGTGCTATTACAGATAGCGCAATAAATCAAAGTGCATTGTCTGTAGAAGGCCGTGGCGCATGAATCTGTGCAGCGGGAACGACCTCGGACCACCAGGGGCCGAGAAAACCACCGTCTCATGGGGTCGGTCACTCGTGGTCAGGGAAAAATCCAATATATATCTGGCGATATCTCGGGTGCTATTACAGATAGCGCAATAAATCAAAGTGCATTGTCTGCAGGAGGCCCTAGCGCATGAATCTGTGCAGCGGGAACGTCCTCGGACCACCAGGGGCCGAGAAAACCACAGTCCCACGGGGCCGGACACTCAGGGTCAGGGAAAATCCAATACATATCTGCTGATATCTCGAGTGCTATTAGAGATAGCGCAATAAGCCAAAGTGAATTATCAGCACGAGGCCCTGGCGCATGAATGTGTGCAGCGGGAACGACCTCGGACCACCAGGGGCCGAGAAAACCGCAGTCTCATTGTGCCGGACACTCAGGGTCAGGGAAAAATGCAATATATATCTGGTGATATGTCGGGTGCTATTACAGATAGCGCAATAAATCAAAGTGCATTGTCTGGAGCAGGCCCTGGCGCACGAATCTGGGAAGCGGGAACGACCTCGGACCACCAGGGGCCGAGAAAACCACAGTCTCATGGGGCCGGTCACTCAGGGTCAGGGGAAAATCCAATATATATCTGGTGATATCTCGGGTGCTATTAGATACAGCGCAGTAAACCAAAGTGAATTATCTGCAGGAGGCCCTGGCGCATGAATCTGGGCAGCGGGAACGACCTCGGACCACCAGGGGCCGAGAAAACCACAGTCTAATGGGGCCGGACACTCAGGGTCAGGGGAAAATCCAATATATATATCTGGTGATATCTCGGGTGCTATTAGAGATAGCGCAATAAACCAAATTGAGTTATCTGCAGGAGGCCCTGGCGCCGGAATCTGTGCACCGGGAACGACCTCGGACCACCAGGGGCCGAAAAAACCACAGTCTCATGGGGCCGGACACTCAGGGTCAGGGGAAAATCCATTATATATCTGGTGATATCTCGGGTGCTATTAGAGATAGCGCAATAAACCAAATTGAATTATCTGCAGGAGGCCCTGGCGCATGCATCTGCGCAGCGGGAACGACCTCGGACCACCAGGGGCCGAGAAAACCACCGTCTCATGGGGCCGGACACACTGGGTCAGGGAAAAATCCAATATATATCTGGTGATATCTCGGGTGCTATTACAGATAGCGCAATAAATCAAAGTGCATTGTCTGTAGGAGGCCCTAGCGCATGAATCTGTGCAGCTGGAACGACCTCGGACCACCAGGGGCCGAGAAAACTACAGTCTCATGGGGCCGGACTCTCAGGGTCTGGGGAAAATACAATATATATCTGGTGATATCTCGGGTCCTACTACAGATAGCGAAATAAACCAAAGTGAATTATCTGCAGGAGGCCCTAGCGCATGAACCTGTGCAGCGGGAACGTCCTCGGACCACCAGGGGCCGAGAAAACCACAGAATCATGGGGCCGGACACTCAGGGTCAGGGAAAAATCCAATATACATCTGGTGATATCTCGGGTGCTATTACATATAGCGCAATAAATCAAAGTGCATTGTCTGTAGGAGGCCCTGGCGCATGAATCTGTGCAGCGGGAACGACCTCGGACCACCAGGGGCCGAGAAAACCACCGTCACATGGGGTCGGACACTCAGGGTCAGGGAAAAATCCAATATATATCTGGTGATATCGCGGGTGCTATTACAGATAGCGCACTAAACCAAAATGCATTGTCTGTAGGAGGCCCTGGCGCATGAATCTGTGCAGCGGGAACCACCTCGGACCACCAGGGGCCGAGAAAACCACCGTCTCATGGGGTCGGACACTCAGGGCCAGGGAAAATCCAATATATATCTGGTGATATCTCGGGTGCTATTAGAGATAGCGCAATAAGCCAAAGGGAATTATCTGCAGGAGGCCCTGGCGCATTCATCTGTGCATCGGGAACGACCTAGGACCACCAGGGGCCGAGAAAACCACCGTCTCATGGGGTCGGACACTCAGGGTCAGGGAAAAATCCAATATATATCTGGTGATATCGCGGGTGCTATTACAGATAGCGCACTAAACCAAAATGCATTGTCTGTAGGAGGCCCTGGCGCATGAATCTGTGCAGCGGGAACGACCTCGGACCACCAGGGGCCGAGAAAACCACCGTCTCATGGGGTCGGACACTCAGGGCCAGGGAAAATCCAATATATATCTGGTGATATCTCGGGTGCTATTAGAGATAGTGCAATAAATCAAAGTGCATTGTCTGCAGGAGGCCCTAGCGCATGAATCTGGGCAGCGGGAACGACCTCGGACCACCAGGGGCCGAGAAAACCACAGTCTAATGGGGCCGGACACTCAGGGTCAGGGGAAAATCCAATATATATATCTGGTGATATCTCGGGTGCTATTAGAGATAGCGCAATAAACCAAATTGAGTTATCTGCAGGAGGCCCTGGCGCCTGAATCTGTGCAGCGGGAACGACCTCGCACCACCAGGGGCCGAGAAAACCACAGTCCCACGGGGCCGGTCACTCAGGGTCAGGGAAAATCCAATACATATCTGCTGATATCTCGAGTGCTATTAGAGATAGCGCAATAAACCAAAGTGAATTATCTGCAGGAGGCCCTGGCGCATGAATGTGTGCAGCGGGAACGACCTCGGACCACCAGGGGCCGAGAAAACCGCAGTCTCATTGTGCCGGACACTCAGGGTCAGGGAAAAATGCAATATATATCTGGTGATATGTCGGGTGCTATTACAGATAGCGCAATAAATCAAAGTGCATTGTCTGGAGGAGGCCCTGGCGCATGAATCTGGGAAGCGGGAACGACCTCGGCCCACCAGGGGCCGAGAAAACCACAGTCTCATGGGGCCGGACACTCAGGGTCAGGGGAAAATCCAATATATATCTGGTGATATCTCGGGTGCTATTAGATACAGCGCAGTAAACCAAAGTGAATTATCTGCAGGAGGCCCTGGCGCCTGAATCTGGGCAGCGGGAACGACCTCGGACCACCAGGGGCCGAGAAAACCACCGTCTCATGGGGTCGGACACTCGGCGTCAGGGAAAAATCCAATATATATCTGGTGATATCTCGGGTGCTATTAGAGATAGCGCAATAAATCAAAGTGCATTATCTGCAGGGGGCCCTGGCGCATGAATCTGTGCAGCGGGATGGACCTCGGACCACGAGGGACCGAGAAAACCACCGTCTCATGGGGCCGGACACTCAGGGTCAGGGAAAAATCCAATATATATCTGGTGATATCTCGGGAGCTATTAGAGATAGCGCAATAAATCAAAGTGCATTGTCTGCAGGAGGCCCTAGCGCATGAACCAGTGCAGCGGGAACGACCTCGGACCACCAGGGGCCGAGAAAACTACCGTCTCATGGGGCGGACCCTCAGGGTCAGGGAAAAATCCAATATATATCTGGTGATATCTCGGGTGCTATTAGAGATACGCAATAACTCAAAGTTCATTGTCTGCAGGAAGCCCTGCCGCATGAATCTGTGCAGCGGGAACGACCTCGGACCACCAGGGGCCGAGAGAACCAGTCTCATGAGGCAGAGAACTCAGGGTCAGGCAAAAATCCAATATATATCTGGTGATATCTCGGGTGCAATTAGAGATAGCGCAATAAACCAAAGTGCATTGTCTGCAGGAGGCCCTGGCGCATGAATCTGTGCAGCGGGAACGACCTCGGACCACCAGGGGCCGAGAAAACCACCGTCTCATGGGGTCGGACACTCAGGGTCAGGGGAAAATCCAATATATATCTGGTGATATCTCGGGTGCTATTAGAGATAGCGCAATAAACCAAAGTGCATTGTCTGCAGGAGGCCCTGGCGCATGAATCTGTGCAGCGGGAACGACCTCGGACCACCAGGGGCGGAGAAAACCACCGTCTCATTGGGTCGGACACTCAGGGCCAGGGAAAATCCAATATATATCTGGTGATATCTCGGGTGCTATTAGAGATAGTGCAATAAATCAAAGTGCATTGTCTGCAGGAGGCCCTAGCGCATGAATCTCTGCAGCGGAATCGACCTCGGAACACCAGGGACAGAGAAAACCACCGTCTCATGGGGTCGAACTGTCAGGGTGAGGGAAAAATCCAATATATATCTGGTGATATATCGGGTGCTATTAGAGATAGCGCAATACATCAAAGTGCATTATCTGCAGGGGGCCCTGGCGCATGAATCTGTGCAGCGGGATGGACCTCGGACCACGTGGGACCGAGAAAACCATCGACACATGGGGACGGACTGTGAGGGTCAAGCAAAAATCCAATATATATCTGGTGATAACTCTGGGGCTATTAGAGATAGCGAATTAAATCAAAGTGCATTGTCTGCAGGAGGCCCTGGTGCATGAATCTGTGCAGCGGGAACGACCTCGGACGACCAGGGGCCGAGAAAACCACCGTCTCATGAGGTCGGACTGTCAGGGTCAGGGAAAAATCCAATATATATCTGGTGATATCTCGGGTGCTATTAGAGATAGGGCAATAAATCAACGTGAATTATCTGCAGGGGGCCCTGGCCCATGAATCTGTGCAGCGGGAACAGTCACGGACCGCCAGGGGCCGAGAAAACCACCGTCTCATGGGGCCGGACACTCAGGGTCAGGGGAAAATCCAATATATATCTGGTGATATCTCGGGCGCCATTAGAGCTAGCGCAATAAACCAAAATGCATTGTCTGTAGGAGGCCCTGGCGCATGAATCTGTGCAGCGGGAACCACCTCGGACCACCAGGGGCCGAGAAAACCACCGTCTCATGGGGTCGGACACTCAGGGCCAGGGAAAATCCAATATATATCTGGTGATATCTCGGGTGCTATTAGAGATAGTGCAATAAATCAAAGTGCATTGTCTGCAGGAGGCCCTAGCGCATGAATCTGGGCAGCGGGAACGACCTCGGACCACCAGGGGCCGAGAAAACCACAGTCTAATGGGGCCGGACACTCAGGGTCAGGGGAAAATCCAATATATATATCTGGTGATATCTCGGGTGCTATTAGAGATAGCGCAATAAACCAAATTGAGTTATCTGCAGGAGGCCCTGGCGCCTGAATCTGTGCAGCGGGAACGACCTCGGACCACCAGGGTCCGAGAAAATCACAGTCTCATGGGGCCGGGCACTCAGGGTCAGGGGAAAATCCAATATATATCTGGTGATATCTCGGGTGCTATTAGAGATAGGGAAATAAATCAATGTGCATTGTCTGCAGGAGGCCCTGGCGCATGAATCTGTGCAGCGGGAACAGTCACGGACCGCCAGGGGCCGAGAAAACCACCGTCTCATGGGGCCGGACACTCAGGGTCAGGGAAAAATCCAATATAAAGCTGGTGATATCCCGGGTGCTATTACAGATAGCGCAATAAATCAAAGTGCATTGTCTGGAGGAGGCCCTGGTGCATGAATCTGTGCAGCGGGAACGACCTCGGACGACCAGGGGCCGAGAAAACCACCGGCTCATGGTTTCGGACACTCAGGGTCAGGGAAAAATCCAATATAAATCTGGTGATATTTCGGGTGCTATTAGAGATAGCGCAATAAATCAAAGTGCATTGTCTGCAGGAGGCCCTAGCGCATGAACCTGTGCAGCGGGAACGACCTCGGACCACCAGGGGCCGAGAAAACTACCGTCTCATGGGGCGGACCCTCAGGGTCAGGGAAAAATCCAATATATATCTGGTGATATCTCGGGTGCTATTAGAGATAGCGCAATAAACCAAAGTGCATTGTCTGCAGGAGGCCCTGGCGCATGAATCTGTGCAGCGGGTACGACCTCGGACCACTAGGGGCCGAGAAAACCACCGTCTCATGGGGCCGGACACTCAGGTTCAGGGGAAAATCCAATATATATCTGGTGATATCTCGGGTGCTATTAGAGATACGCAATAACTCAAAGTTCATTGTCTGCAGGAAGCCCTGCCGCATGAATCTGTGCAGCGGGAACGACCTCGGACCACCAGGGGCCGAGAGAACCAGTCTCATGAGGCAGAGAACTCAGGGTCAGGCAAAAATCCAATATATATCTGGTGATATCTCGGGTGCAATTAGAGATAGCGCAATAAATCAAAGTGCATTGTCTGGAGGAGGCCCTGGCGCATGAATCTGGGAAGCGGAACGACCTCGGACCACCAGGGGCCGAGAAAACCACAGTCTCATGGGGCCGGACACTCAGGGTCAGGGGAAAATCCAATATATATCTGGTGATATCTCGGGTGCTATTAGATACAGCGCAGTAAACCAAAGTGAATTATCTGCAGGAGGCCCTGGCGCATGAATCTGGGCAGCGGGAACGACCTCGGACCACCAGGGGCCGAGAAAACCACAGTCTAATGGGGCCGGACACTCAGGGTCAGGGGAAAATCCAATATATATATCTGGTGATATCTCGGGTGCTATTAGATATAGCGCAATAAATCAAATTGAGTTATCTGCAGGAGGCCCTGGCGCCTGAATCTGTGCAGCGGGAACGACCTCGGACCACCAGGGGCCGAAAAAACCACAGTCTCATGGGGCCGGACACTCAGGGTCAGGGGAAAATCCAATATATATCTGGTGATATCTCGGGTGCTATTAGAGATAGCGCAATAAACCAAATTGAATTATCTGCAGGAGGCCCTGGCGCATGCATCTGCGCAGCGGGAACGACCTCGCACCACCAGGGGCCGAGAAAACCACTGTCTCATGGGGCCGGACACACTGGGTCAGGGAAAAATCCAATATATATCTGGTGATATCTCGGGTGCTATTACAGATAGCGCAATAAATCAAAGTGCATTGTCTGTAGGAGGCCCTGGCGCATGAATCTTTGCTGCTGGAACGTCCTCGGACCACCAGGGGCCGAGAAAACTACAGTCTCATGGGGCCGGACACTCAGGGTCTGGGGAAAATACAATATATATCTGGTGATATCTCGGGTCCTATTACAGATAGCGAAATAAACCAAAGTGAATTATCTGCAGGAGGCCCTGGCGCATCAATCTGTGCAGCGGGAACGACCTCGGTCAAACAGGGGCCGAGAAAACCACCGTCTCATGAGGCTGGACACTCAGGGTGAGGGAAATATCCAATATATATCTGGTGATATCTCGGGTGCTATTACAGATAGCGCAATAAATCAAAGTGCATTGTCTGTAGAAGGCCGTGGCGCATGAATCTGTGCAGCGGGAACGACCTCGGACCACCAGGGGCCGAGAAAACCACCGTCTCATGGGGTCGGTCACTCGTGGTCAGGGAAAAATCCAATATATATCTGGCGATATCTCGGGTGCTATTACAGATAGCGCAATAAATCAAAGTGCATTGTCTGCAGGAGGCCCTAGCGCATGAATCTGTGCAGCGGGAACGTCCTCGGACCACCAGGGGCCGAGAAAACCACAGTCCCACGGGGCCGGACACTCAGGGTCAGGGAAAATCCAATACATATCTGCTGATATCTCGAGTGCTATTAGAGATAGCGCAATAAGCCAAAGTGAATTATCAGCACGAGGCCCTGGCGCATGAATGTGTGCAGCGGGAACGACCTCGGACCACCAGGGGCCGAGAAAACCGCAGTCTCATTGTGCCGGACACTCAGGGTCAGGGAAAAATGCAATATATATCTGGTGATATGTCGGGTGCTATTACAGATAGCGCAATAAATCAAAGTGCATTGTCTGGAGCAGGCCCTGGCGCACGAATCTGGGAAGCGGGAACGACCTCGGACCACCAGGGGCCGAGAAAACCACAGTCTCATGGGGCCGGTCACTCAGGGTCAGGGGAAAATCCAATATATATCTGGTGATATCTCGGGTGCTATTAGATACAGCGCAGTAAACCAAAGTGAATTATCTGCAGGAGGCCCTGGCGCATGAATCTGGGCAGCGGGAACGACCTCGGACCACCAGGGGCCGAGAAAACCACAGTCTAATGGGGCCGGACACTCAGGGTCAGGGGAAAATCCAATATATATATCTGGTGATATCTCGGGTGCTATTAGAGATAGCGCAATAAACCAAATTGAGTTATCTGCAGGAGGCCCTGGCGCCGGAATCTGTGCACCGGGAACGACCTCGGACCACCAGGGGCCGAAAAAACCACAGTCTCATGGGGCCGGACACTCAGGGTCAGGGGAAAATCCATTATATATCTGGTGATATCTCGGGTGCTATTAGAGATAGCGCAATAAACCAAATTGAATTACCTGCAGGAGGCCCTGGCGCATGCATCTGCGCAGCGGGAACGACCTCGGACCACCAGGGGCCGAGAAAACCACCGTCTCATGGGGCCGGACACACTGGGTCAGGGAAAAATCCAATATATATCTGGTGATATCTCGGGTGCTATTACAGATAGCGCAATAAATCAAAGTGCATTGTCTGTAGGAGGCCCTAGCGCATGAATCTGTGCAGCTGGAACGACCTCGGACCACCAGGGGCCGAGAAAACTACAGTCTCATGGGGCCGGACTCTCAGGGTCTGGGGAAAATACAATATATATCTGGTGATATCTCGGGTCCTACTACAGATAGCGAAATAAACCAAAGTGAATTATCTGCAGGAGGCCCTAGCGCATGAACCTGTGCAGCGGGAACGTCCTCGGACCACCAGGGGCCGAGAAAACCACAGAATCATGGGGCCGGACACTCAGGGTCAGGGAAAAATCCAATATACATCTGGTGATATCTCGGGTGCTATTACATATAGCGCAATAAATCAAAGTGCATTGTCTGTAGGAGGCCCTGGCGCATGAATCTGTGCAGCGGGAACGACCTCGGACCACCAGGGGCCGAGAAAACCACCGTCACATGGGGTCGGACACTCAGGGTCAGGGAAAAATCCAATATATATCTGGTGATATCGCGGGTGCTATTACAGATAGCGCACTAAACCAAAATGCATTGTCTGTAGGAGGCCCTGGCGCATGAATCTGTGCAGCGGGAACCACCTCGGACCACCAGGGGCCGAGAAAACCACCGTCTCATGGGGTCGGACACTCAGGGCCAGGGAAAATCCAATATATATCTGGTGATATCTCGGGTGCTATTAGAGATAGCGCAATAAGCCAAAGGGAATTATCTGCAGGAGGCCCTGGCGCATTCATCTGTGCATCGGGAACGACCTAGGACCACCAGGGGCCGAGAAAACCACCGTCTCATGGGGTCGGACACTCAGGGTCAGGGAAAAATCCAATATATATCTGGTGATATCGCGGGTGCTATTACAGATAGCGCACTAAACCAAAATGCATTGTCTGTAGGAGGCCCTGGCGCATGAATCTGTGCAGCGGGAACGACCTCGGACCACCAGGGGCCGAGAAAACCACCGTCTCATGGGGTCGGACACTCAGGGCCAGGGAAAATCCAATATATATCTGGTGATATCTCGGGTGCTATTAGAGATAGTGCAATAAATCAAAGTGCATTGTCTGCAGGAGGCCCTAGCGCATGAATCTGGGCAGCGGGAACGACCTCGGACCACCAGGGGCCGAGAAAACCACAGTCTAATGGGGCCGGACACTCAGGGTCAGGGGAAAATCCAATATATATATCTGGTGATATCTCGGGTGCTATTAGAGATAGCGCAATAAACCAAATTGAGTTATCTGCAGGAGGCCCTGGCGCCTGAATCTGTGCAGCGGGAACGACCTCGCACCACCAGGGGCCGAGAAAACCACAGTCCCACGGGGCCGGTCACTCAGGGTCAGGGAAAATCCAATACATATCTGCTGATATCTCGAGTGCTATTAGAGATAGCGCAATAAACCAAAGTGAATTATCTGCAGGAGGCCCTGGCGCATGAATGTGTGCAGCGGGAACGACCTCGGACCACCAGGGGCCGAGAAAACCGCAGTCTCATTGTGCCGGACACTCAGGGTCAGGGAAAAATGCAATATATATCTGGTGATATGTCGGGTGCTATTACAGATAGCGCAATAAATCAAAGTGCATTGTCTGGAGGAGGCCCTGGCGCATGAATCTGGGAAGCGGGAACGACCTCGGCCCACCAGGGGCCGAGAAAACCACAGTCTCATGGGGCCGGACACTCAGGGTCAGGGGAAAATCCAATATATATCTGGTGATATCTCGGGTGCTATTAGATACAGCGCAGTAAACCAAAGTGAATTATCTGCAGGAGGCCCTGGCGCCTGAATCTGGGCAGCGGGAACGACCTCGGACCACCAGGGGCCGAGAAAACCACCGTCTCATGGGGTCGGACACTCGGCGTCAGGGAAAAATCCAATATATATCTGGTGATATCTCGGGTGCTATTAGAGATAGCGCAATAAATCAAAGTGCATTATCTGCAGGGGGCCCTGGCGCATGAATCTGTGCAGCGGGATGGACCTCGGACCACGAGGGACCGAGAAAACCACCGTCTCATGGGGCCGGACACTCAGGGTCAGGGAAAAATCCAATATATATCTGGTGATATCTCGGGAGCTATTAGAGATAGCGCAATAAATCAAAGTGCATTGTCTGCAGGAGGCCCTAGCGCATGAACCAGTGCAGCGGGAACGACCTCGGACCACCAGGGGCCGAGAAAACTACCGTCTCATGGGGCGGACCCTCAGGGTCAGGGAAAAATCCAATATATATCTGGTGATATCTCGGGTGCTATTAGAGATACGCAATAACTCAAAGTTCATTGTCTGCAGGAAGCCCTGCCGCATGAATCTGTGCAGCGGGAACGACCTCGGACCACCAGGGGCCGAGAGAACCAGTCTCATGAGGCAGAGAACTCAGGGTCAGGCAAAAATCCAATATATATCTGGTGATATCTCGGGTGCAATTAGAGATAGCGCAATAAACCAAAGTGCATTGTCTGCAGGAGGCCCTGGCGCATGAATCTGTGCAGCGGGAACGACCTCGGACCACCAGGGGCCGAGAAAACCACCGTCTCATGGGGTCGGACACTCAGGGTCAGGAGAAAATCCAATATATATCTGGTGATATCTCGGGTGCTATTAGAGATAGCGCAATAAACCAAAGTGCATTGTCTGCAGGAGGCCCTGGCGCATGAATCTGTGCAGCGGGAACGACCTCGGACCACCAGGGGCGGAGAAAACCACCGTCTCATTGGGTCGGACACTCAGGGCCAGGGAAAATCCAATATATATCTGGTGATATCTCGGGTGCTATTAGAGATAGTGCAATAAATCAAAGTGCATTGTCTGCAGGAGGCCCTAGCGCATGAATCTCTGCAGCGGAATCGACCTCGGAACACCAGGGACAGAGAAAACCACCGTCTCATGGGGTCGAACTGTCAGGGTGAGGGAAAAATCCAATATATATCTGGTGATATATCGGGTGCTATTAGAGATAGCGCAATACATCAAAGTGCATTATCTGCAGGGGGCCCTGGCGCATGAATCTGTGCAGCGGGATGGACCTCGGACCACGTGGGACCGAGAAAACCATCGACACATGGGGACGGACTGTGAGGGTCAAGCAAAAATCCAATATATATCTGGTGATAACTCTGGGGCTATTAGAGATAGCGAATTAAATCAAAGTGCATTGTCTGCAGGAGGCCCTGGTGCATGAATCTGTGCAGCGGGAACGACCTCGGACGACCAGGGGCCGAGAAAACCACCGTCTCATGAGGTCGGACTGTCAGGGTCAGGGAAAAATCCAATATATATCTGGTGATATCTCGGGTGCTATTAGAGATAGGGCAATAAATCAACGTGAATTATCTGCAGGGGGCCCTGGCCCATGAATCTGTGCAGCGGGAACAGTCACGGACCGCCAGGGGCCGAGAAAACCACCGTCTCATGGGGCCGGACACTCAGGGTCAGGGGAAAATCCAATATATATCTGGTGATATCTCGGGCGCCATTAGAGCTAGCGCAATAAACCAAAATGCATTGTCTGTAGGAGGCCCTGGCGCATGAATCTGTGCAGCGGGAACCACCTCGGACCACCAGGGGCCGAGAAAACCACCGTCTCATGGGGTCGGACACTCAGGGCCAGGGAAAATCCAATATATATCTGGTGATATCTCGGGTGCTATTAGAGATAGTGCAATAAATCAAAGTGCATTGTCTGCAGGAGGCCCTAGCGCATGAATCTGGGCAGCGGGAACGACCTCGGACCACCAGGGGCCGAGAAAACCACAGTCTAATGGGGCCGGACACTCAGGGTCAGGGGAAAATCCAATATATATATCTGGTGATATCTCGGGTGCTATTAGAGATAGCGCAATAAACCAAATTGAGTTATCTGCAGGAGGCCCTGGCGCCTGAATCTGTGCAGCGGGAACGACCTCGGACCACCAGGGTCCGAGAAAATCACAGTCTCATGGGGCCGGGCACTCAGGGTCAGGGGAAAATCCAATATATATCTGGTGATATCTCGGGTGCTATTAGAGATAGGGAAATAAATCAATGTGCATTGTCTGCAGGAGGCCCTGGCGCATGAATCTGTGCAGCGGGAACAGTCACGGACCGCCAGGGGCCGAGAAAACCACCGTCTCATGGGGCCGGACACTCAGGGTCAGGGAAAAATCCAATATAAATCTGGTGATATTTCGGGTGCTATTAGAGATAGCGCAATAAACCAAAGTGAATTATCTGCAGGAGGCCCTGGCGCATGAATGTCTGCAGCGGGAACGACCTCGGACCACCAGGGGCCGAGAAGGCCACCGTCTCATGGGGCCGGCCACTCAGGGTCAGGGGAAAATCCAATATATATCTGGTGATATCTCGGGTGCTATTAGAGATAGCGCAATAAGCCAAAGGGAATTATCTGCAGGAGGCCCTGGCGCATTCATCTGTGCATCGGGAACGACCTAGGACCACCAGGGGCCGAGAAAACCACCGTCTCATGTGGTCGGACACTCAGGGTCAGGGAAAAATCCAATATATATCTGGTGATATCTCGGGTGCTATTATAGATAGCGCTATAAATCAAAGTGCATTGTCTGTAGGAGGCCCCGGCGCATGAATCTGTGCAGCGGGAACGACCTCGGCCCACCAGGGGCCGAGAAAACCACAGTCTCATGGGGTCGGACACTCGGGGTCAGGGAAAAATCCAATATATATCTGGCGATATCTCGGGTGCTATTACAGATAGAGCAATAAATCAAAGTGCATTGTCTGTAGGAGGCCCTGGCGCATGAATCTGTGCAGCGGAAACAACCTCGCACCACCAGGGGCCGAGAAAACCACAGTCCCACGGGGCCGGTCACTCAGGGTCAGGGAAAATCCAATACATATCTGCTGATATCTCGAGTGCTATTAGAGATAGCGCAATAAACCAAAGTGAATTATCTGCAGGAGGCCCTGGCGCATGAATGTGTGCAGCGGGAACGACCTCGGACCACCAGGGGCCGAGAAAACCGCAGTCTCATTGTGCCGGACACTCAGGGTCAGGGAAAAATGCAATATATATCTGGTGATATGTCGGGTGCTATTACAGATAGCGCAATAAATCAAAGTGCATTGTCTGGAGGAGGCCCTGGCGCATGAATCTGGGAAGCGGGAACGACCTCGGCCCACCAGGGGCCGAGAAAACCACAGTCTCATGGGGCCGGACACTCAGGGTCAGGGGAAAATCCAATATATATCTGGTGATATCTCGGGTGCTATTAGATACAGCGCAGTAAACCAAAGTGAATTATCTGCAGGAGGCCCTGGCGCCTGAATCTGGCAGCGGGAACGACCTCGGACCACCAGGGGCCGAGAAAACCACCGTCTCATGGGGTCGGACACTCGGGGTCAGGGAAAAATCCAATATATATCTGGTGATATCTCGGGTGCTATTAGAGATAGCGCAATAAATCAAAGTGCATTATCTGCAGGGGGCCCTGGCGCATGAATCTGTGCAGCGGGATGGACCTCGGACCACGAGGGACCGAGAAAACCACCGTCTCATGGGGCCGGACACTCAGGGTCAGGGAAAAATCCAATATATATCTGGTGATATCTCGGGAGCTATTAGAGATAGCGCAATAAATCAAAGTGCATTGTCTGCAGGAGGCCCTAGCGCATGAACCTGTGCAGCGGGAACGACCTCGGACCACCAGGGGCCGAGAAAACTACCGTCTCATGGGGCGGACCCTCAGGGTCAGGGAAAAATCCAATATATATCTGGTGATATCTCGGGTGCTATTAGAGATAGCGCAATAAACCAAAGTGCATTGTCTGCAGGAGGCCCTGGCGCATGAATCTGTGCAGCGGGTACGACCTCGGACCACCAGGGGCCGAGAAAACCACCGTCTCATGGGGCCGGACACTCAGGTTCAGGGGAAAATCCAATATATATCTGGTGATATCTCGGGTGCTATTAGAGATACGCAATAACTCAAAGTTCATTGTCTGCAGGAAGCCCTGCCGCATGAATCTGTGCAGCGGGAACGACCTCGGACCACCAGGGGCCGAGAGAACCAGTCTCATGAGGCAGAGAACTCAGGGTCAGGCAAAAATCCAATATATATCTGGTGATATCTCGGGTGCAATTAGAGATAGCGCAATAAACCAAAGTGCATTGTCTGCAGGAGGCCCTGGCGCATGAATCTGTGCAGCGGGAACGACCTCGGACCACCAGGGGCGGAGAAAACCACCGTCTCATTGGGTCGGACACTCAGGGCCAGGGAAAATCCAATATATATCTGGTGATATCTCGGGTGCTATTAGAGATAGTGCAATAAATCAAAGTGCATTGTCTGCAGGAGGCCCTAGCGCATGAATCTCTGCAGCGGAATCGACCTCGGAACACCAGGGACAGAGAAAACCACCGTCTCATGGGGTCGAACTGTCAGGGTGAGGGAAAAATCCAATATATATCTGGTGATATATCGGGTGCTATTAGAGATAGCGCAATACATCAAAGTGCATTATCTGCAGGGGGCCCTGGCGCATGAATCTGTGCAGCGGGATGGACCTCGGACCACGTGGGACCGAGAAAACCATCGACACATGGGGACGGACTGTGAGGGTCAAGCAAAAATCCAATATATATCTGGTGATAACTCTGGGGCTATTAGAGATAGCGAATTAAATCAAAGTGCATTGTCTGCAGGAGGCCCTGGTGCATGAATCTGTGCAGCGGGAACGACCTCGGACGACCAGGGGCCGAGAAAACCACCGTCTCATGAGGTCGGACTGTCAGGGTCAGGGAAAAATCCAATATATATCTGGTGATATCTCGGGTGCTATTAGAGATAGCGCAATAAATCAACGTGAATTATCTGCAGGGGGCCCTGGCCCATGAATCTGTGCAGCGGGAACAGTCACGGACCGCCAGGGGCCGAGAAAACCACCGTCTCATGGGGCCAGACACTCAGGGTCAGGGAAAAATCCAATATAAAGCTGGTGATATCCCGGGTGCTATTACAGATAGCGCAATAAATCAAAGTGCATTGTCTGGAGGAGGCCCTGGTGCATGAATCTGTGCAGCGGGAACGACCTCGGACGACCAGGGGCCGAGAAAACCACCGGCTCATGGTTTCGGACACTCAGGGTCAGGGAAAAATCCAATATAAATCTGGTGATATTTCGGGTGCTATTAGAGATAGCGCAATAAATCAAAGTGCATTATCTGCAGGGGGCCCTGGCGCATGAATCTGAGCAGCGGGATGGACCTCGGACCACGAGGGACCGAGAAAACCACCGTCTCATGGGGCCGGACACTCAGGGTCAGGGAAAAATCCAATATATATCTGGTGATATCTCGGGTGCTATTAGAGATAGCGCAATAAATCAAAGTGCATTGTCTGCAGGAGGCCCTAGCGCATGAATCTGTGCAGCGGGAACGACCTGGGACAACCAGGGGCCGAGAAAACCACCGTCTCATGGGGTCGGACTGTCAGGGTCAGGGAAAAATCCAATATATATCTGGTGATATCTCGGGTGCTATTAGAGATAGCGCAATAAATCAAAGTGAATTATCTGCAGGGGGCCCTGGCCCATGAATCTGTGCAGCGGGAACAGTCACGGACCGCCAGGGGCCGAGAAAACCACCGTCTCATGGGGCCGGACACTCAGGGTCAGGGAAAAATCCAATATAAAGCTGGTGATATCCCGGGTGCTATTATAGATAGCGCTATAAATCAAAGTGCATTGCCTGTAGGAGGCCCCGGCGCATGAATCTGTGCAGCGGGAACGACCTCGGACCACCAGGGGCCGAGAAAACCACCGTCTCATGGGGTCGGACACTCGGGGTCAGGGAAAAATCCAATATATATCTGGCGATATCTCGGGTGCTATTACAGCTAGCGCAATAAATCAAAGTGCATTGTCTGCAGGAGGCCCTGGCGCATGAATCTGTGCAGCGGGAACGACCTCGGACCACCAGGGGCCGAGAAGGCCACAGTCTCATGGGGCCGGACACTCAGGGACAGGGGAAAATCCAATATATATCTGGTGATAACTCGGGTGCTATTACAGATAGAGCAATAAATCAAAGTGCATTGTCTGTAGGAGGCCCTGGCGCATGAATCTGTGCAGCGGAAACAACCACGCACCACCAGGGGCCGAGAAAACCACAGTCCCACGGGGCCGGACACTCAGGGTCAGGGGAAAATCCAATATATATCTGGCGATATCTCGGGTGCTATTACAGATAGCGCAATAAATCAAAGTGCATTGTCTGCAGGAGGCCCTGATGCCTGAATCTGTCCAGCGGGAACGACCTCGGACCATCAGGGGCCGAAAAAACCACAGTCTCATGGGGCCGGCCACTAAGGGTCAGGGGAAAATCCAATATATATCTGGTGATATCTCGGGTGCTATTAGAGATAGCGCAATAAGCCAAAGGGAATTATCTGCAGGAGGCCCTGGCGCATGCATCTGTGCAGCGGGAACGACCTAGGACCACCAGGGGCCGAGAAAACCACCGTCTCATGTGGTCGGACACTCAGGGTCAGGGAAAAATCCAATATATATCTGGTGATATCTCGGGTGCTATTATAGATAGCGCTATAAATCAAACTGCATTGTCTGTAGGAGGCCCCGGCGCATGAATCTGTGCAGCGGGAACGACCTCGGACCACCAGGGGCCGAGAAAACCACCCTCTCATGGGGTCGGACACTCGGGGTCAGGGAAAAATCCAATATATATCTGGTGATATCTCGGGTGCTATTACAGATAGCGCAATAAATCAACGTGCATTGTCTGCAGGAGGACCTAGCGCATGAATCTGTGCAGCGGGAACGACCTCGGAACACCAGGGGCCGAGAAAACTACCGTCTCATGCGGCCGGACACTCAGGGCCAGGGAAAATCCAATATATATCTGGTGATATCTCGGGTGCCATTAGAGCTAGCGCAATAAATCAGAGTGAATTATCTGCAGGGGGCCCTGGCGCATGAATCTGTGCAGCGGGAACGACCTCGGACCACCAGGGGCGGAGAAAACTACTGTCTCATGGGGCGAACACTCAGGGTCAGGGAAAAATCCAATATATATCTGGTGATATCTCGGGTGCTATTAGAGATAGCGCAATAAACCAAAGTGCATTGTCTGCAGGAGGCCCTGGCGCATGAATCTGCGCAGCGGGAACGACCTCGGACCACCAGGGGCCGAGAAAGCCACCGTCTCATGGGGTCGGACACTCAGGGTCAGGGAAAAATCCAATATATATCTGGTGATATCGCGGGTGCTATTACAGATAGCGCACTAAACCAAAATGCATTGTCTGTGGGAGGCCCTGGCGCATGAATCTGTGCAGCGGGAACGACCTCGGACGACCAGGGGCCGAGGAAACCATCGGCTCATGGTTTCGGACACTCAGCTTCAGGGAAAAATCCAATTTAAATCTGGTGATATCTCGGGTGCTATTAGAGATAGCGCAATAAATCAAAGTGCATTATCTGCAGGGGGCCCTGGCGCATGAATCTGTGCAGCGGGATGGACCTGGGACCACGAGGGCCTGAGAAAACCACCGTCTCATGGGGCCGGACACTCAGGGTCAGGGAAAAATCCAATATATATCTGGTGATATCTCGGGTGCTATTAGAGATAGCGCAATAAATCAAAGTGCATTGTCTGCAGGAGGCCCTAGCGCATGAATCTGTGCAGCGGGAACGACCTGGGACAACCAGGGGCCGAGAAAACCACCGGCTCATGGGGCCGGACTGTCAGGGTCAGGGAAAAATCCAATATATATCTGGTGATATCTCGGGTGCTATAACAGATAGCGCAATAAATCAAAGTGCATTGTCTGCAGGAGGCCTTGGCGGATGAATCTGTGCAGCGGGAACGACCTCGGACCACCAGGGGCCGAGAAAACCACCGGCTCATGGGGCCGGACTGTCAGGGTCAGGGAAAAATCCAATATATATCTGGTGATATCTCGGGTGCTATTAGAGATAGCGCAATACATCAAAGTGCATTATCTGCTGGGGGCCCTGGCGCATGAATCTGTGCAGCGGGATGGACCCCGGACCACGAGGGACCGAGAAAACCATCGACACATGGGGACGGACTGTCAGGGTCAAGCAAAAATCCAATATATATCTGGTGATAACTCGGGTGCTATTAGAGATAGCGAATTAAATCAAAGTGCATTGTCTGCAGGAGGCCCTCGTGCATGAATCTATGCAGCGGGAACGACCTCGGACGACCAGGGGCCGAGAAAACCACCGTCTCATGGGGTCGGACTGTCAGGGTCAGGGAAAAATCCAATATATATCTGGTGATATCTCGGGTGCTATTAGAGATAGCGCAATAAATCAAAGTGAATTATCTGCAGGGGGCCCTGGCCCATGAATCTGTGCAGCGGGAACAGTCACGGACCGCCAGGGGCCGAGAAATCACCGTCTCATGGGGCCGGACACTCAGGGTCAGTGAAAAATCCAATATAAAGCTGGTGATATCCCGGGTGCTATTACAGATAGCGCAATAAATCAAAGTGCATTGTCTGCAGGAGGCCCTAGCGCATGAATCTGTGCAGCGGGAACGACCTGGGACCACCAGGGGCCGAGAAAACTACCGTCTCATGGGGCGGACCCTCAGGGTCAGGGAAAAATCCAATATATATCTGGTGATATCTCGGGTGCTATTAGAGATAGCGCAATAAACCAAAATGCATTGTCTGCAGGAGGCCCTGGCGCATGAATCTGTGCAGCGGGAACGATCTCGGACCACCAGGGGCCGAGAAAACCACCGTCTCATGGAGTCGATCACTCAGGGTCAGGGAAAAATACAATATAAATCTGGTTATATCTCGGGTGCTATTACAGA
Organism: Nomia melanderi; assembly: GCF_051020985.1. Taxonomy (NCBI): domain Eukaryota; kingdom Metazoa; phylum Arthropoda; class Insecta; order Hymenoptera; family Halictidae; genus Nomia; species Nomia melanderi. The sequence continues at coordinate 4,608,576 of NW_027475130.1, forward strand.
TAGCGCAATAAATCAAAGTGCATTGTCTGCAGGAGGCCTTGGCGGATGAATCTGTGCAGCGGGAACGACCTCGGACCACCAGGGGCCGAGAAAACCACCGTCTCATGGGGTCGGACACTCAGGGTCAGGGAAAAATCCAATACATATCTGGTGATATCTCGGGTGCTATTATAGATAGCGCAATAAATCAAAGTGCATTGTCTGTAGGAGGCCCCGGCGCATAAATCTGTGCAGCGGGATCGACCTCGGACCACCAGGGGCCGAGAAAACCACCGTCTCATGGTTTCGGACACTCAGGGTCAGGGAAAAATCCAATACATATCTGGTGATATCTCGGGTGCTATTATAGATAGCGCAATAAATCAAAGTGCATTGTCTGTAGGAGGCCCCGGCGCATCAATCTGTGCAGCTGGATCGACCTCGGACGACCAGGGGCCGAGAAAATCATTGTCTCATGGGGCCGGACTGTCAGGGTCAGGGAAAAATCCAATATATATCTGGCGATATCTCGGGTGCTATTACAGATAGCGCAATAAATCAAAGTGGATTGTCTACAGGAGGCCCTAGCGCATGAATCTGTGCAGCGGGAACGACATCGGACCACCAGGGGCCGAGAAAACTACCGTCTCATGGGGCCGGACACTCAGGGCCAGGGAAAATCCAATATGTATCTGGTGATATCTCGGGTGCTATTAGAGATAGTGCAATAAATCAAAGTGCATTGTCGCCAGGAGGCCCTAGCGCATGAGTCTGTGCAGAGCGATCGACCTCGGACTACCAGGGGCCGAGAAAATCACCGTCTCATGGGGCCGGACTGTCAGGGTCAGGGAAAAATCCAATATATATCTGGTGATATCCCGGGTGCTATTAGAGATAGCGCAATAAACCAAAGTGAATTATCTATAGGAGACCCTGGCGCATGAATCTGTGCAGCGGGAACGACCTCGGACCACCAGGGGCCGAGAAAACCACCGTCTCATGGGGTGGGACACTCAGGGTCAGGGAAAAATCCAATGTATATCTGGTGATATCTCGGGTGCTATTATAGATAGCGCAATAAATCAACGTGCATTGTCTGCAGGAGGCCTTGGCGGATGAATCTGTGCAGCGGGAACGACCTCGGACCACCAGGGGCCGAGAAAACCACCGGCTCATGGGGCCGGACACTCAGGGTCATGGAAAAATCCAATATATATCTGGTGATATCTTGGGTGCTATTACAGATAGCGCAATAAATCAAAGTGCATTGTCTGCAGGAGGCCTTGGCGGATGAATCTGTGCAGCGGGAACGACCTCGGACCACCAGGGGCCGAGAAAACCACCGGCTCATGGGGCCGGACACTCAGGGTCATGGAAAAATCCAATATATATCTGGTGATATCTTGGGTGCTATTAGAGACAGCGCAATAAATCAAAGTGAATTATCTGCAGGGGGCCCTGGCCCATGAAGCTGTGCAGCGGGAACGTCCACAGACCACCAGGGGCCGAGAAAACCACCGTCTCATGGGTCCGGACACTCAGGGTCAGGGGAAAATCCAATATATACCTGGTGATATCTCGGGTGCCATTAGAGCTAGCGCAATAAATCAAAGTGAATTATCTGCAGGGGGCCCTGGCGCATGAATCTGTGCAGCGGGATCGACCTCGGACCACGAGGGACCGAGAAAACCATCGACACATGCGGCCGGACCGTCAGGGTCAAGGAAAAATCCAATATATATCTGGTTATATCCCGGGTGCTATTAGAGATAGGGAAATATATCAAAGTGCATTGTCTGCAGGAGGCCCTGGCGCATGAATCTGTGCAGCGGAATCGACCTCGGACCACCAGGGGCAGAGAAAACCACCGTCTCATGGCGTCGAACTTTCAGGGTGAGCGAAAAATCCAATATATATCTGGTGATATCTCGGGTGCTATTAGAGATAGCGCAATAAATCAAAGTGAATTATCTGCAGGGGGCCCTGGCCCATGAATCTGTGCAGCGGGAACGTCCACAGACCACCAGGGGCCGAGAAAACCACCGTCTCATGGGGCCGGACACTCAGGGTCAGGGGAAAATCCAATATAAATCTGGTGATATCTCGGGTGCTATTAGAGATAGCGCAATAAACCAAAGTGAATTATCTATAGGAGGCCCTGGCGCATGAATCTGTGCAGCGGGAAAGACCTCGGACCACCAGGGGCCGAGAAAACCACCGTCTTATGGGGTCGAACACTCAGGGTCAGAGAAAAATCCAATATAAATCTGGTGATATCTCGGGTGCTATTACAGATAGCGCAATAAATCAAAGTGCATTGTCTGTAGGAGGCCCCGGCGCATGAATCTGTGCAGCGGGATCGACCTCGGACCACCAGGGGCCGAGAAAATCATTGTCTCATGGGGCCGGACTGTCAGTGTCAGGGAAAAATCCAATATATATCTGGCGATATCTCGGGTGCTATTACAGATAGCGCAATAAATCAAAGTGCATTGTCTGCAGGAGGCCCTAGCGCATGAATCTGTGCAGCGGGAACGACCTCGGACCACCAGGGGCCGAGAAAACCACCGGCTCATGTGGCCGGACACTCAGGGTGAGGGAAAAATCCAATATATATCTGGTGATATCTCGGGTGCTATTACAGATAGCGCAATAGATCAACGCGGATTGTCTGCAGGAGGACCTAGCGCATGAATCTGTGCAATGGGAACCACCTCGGACCACCAGGGGCCGAGAAAACGACCGTCTCATGGGGCCGGACACTCAGGGCCAGGGAAAATGCAATATATATCTGGTGATATCTCGGGTGCTATTACAGATAGCGCAATAAATCAACGCGCATTTTCTGCAGGAGGCCCTACCGCATGAATCTGTGCAGCGGGAACCACCTCGGACCACCAGGGGCCGAGAAAACTACCGTCTCATGGAGTCGGACACTCAGGGCCAGGGAAAATCCAATATATATCTGGTGATATCTCGGGTGCTATTAGAGATAGCGCAATAAATCAAAGTGCATTGTCTGCAGGAGGCCCTGCCGCATGAATCTGTGCAGCGGAATCGACCTCGGAACACCAGGGGCAGAGAAAACCACCGTCTCATGGGGTCGATCTGTCAGGGTGAGGGAAAAATCCAATATATATCTGGTGATATCTGGGGTGCTATTAGAGATAGCGCAATAAATCAAAGTGCATTATCTGCAGGGGGCCCTGGCGCATGAATCTGTGCAGCGGGATGGACCTCGGACCACGAGGGACCGAGAAAACCATCGACACATGGGGCCGGACTGTCAGGGTCAAGCAAAAATCCAATATATATCTGGTGATAACTCGGGTGCTATTAGAGATAACGAATTAAATCAAAGTGCATTGTCTGCAGGAGGCCCTGGCGCATGAATTTGTGCAGCGGGAACGACCTCGGACGACCAGGGGCCGAGAAAACCACCGTCTCACGGTTTCGGACACTCAGGGTCAGGGAAAAATCCAATATATATCTGGTGATATCTCGGGTGCTATTAGAGATAGCGCAATAAATCAAAGTGAATTATCTGCAGGGGGCCCTGGCGCATGAATCTGTGCAGCGGGATCGACCTCGGACCACCAGGGGCCGAGAAAACCACCGTCTCATGGGGCCGGACACTCAGGGGCAGGGAAAATCCAATATATATCTGGTGGTATCTTGGGTGCTATTAGAGGTAGCGCAATAAATCAAAGTGAATTATCTGCAGGGCGCCCTGGCCCATGAATCTGTGCAGCAGGAACGTCCACGGACCACCAGGGGCCGAGAAAACCACCGTCTCATGGGGCCGGACAGTCAGGGTCAGGGGAAAATCCAATATATATCTGGTGATATCTCGGGTGCCATTAGAGCTGGCGCAATAAATCAAAGTGAATTATCTGCAGGGGGCCCTGGCACATGAATCTGTGCAGCGGGATCGACCTCGGACCACGAGGGACCGAGAAAACCTCCGTTTCATGGGGTCGGACTTCCAGGGTCAGGGAAAAATCCAATATATATCTGGTGATATCTCGGGTGCTGTTAGAGATAGGGAAATAAATCAATGTGCATTGTCTGCAGGAGGCCCTGGCGCATGAATCTGTGCAGCGGAATCGACCTAGGACCACCAGGGGCAGAGAAAACCACCGTCTCATGGGGTCGAACTGTCAGGGTGAGGGAAAAATCCAATATATATCTGGTGATATCTCGGGTGCTATTAGAGATAGCGCAAGAAATCAAAGTGCATTATCTGCAGGGGGCCCTGGCGCATGAATCTGTGCAGCGGGATCGATCTCGGACTACCAGGGGCCGAGAAAACCACCGTCTCATGGGGTCGAACACTCAGGGTCAGGGAAAAATCCAATATAAATCTGGTGATATCTCGGGTGCTATTACAGATAGCGCAATAAATCAAAGTGCATTGTCTGCAGGAGGCCCTGGCGCATGAATCTGTGCAGCGGGATGGACCTCGGACCACGAGGGACCGAGAAAACCATCGACACATGGGGCCGGACTGTCAGGGTGAAGCAAAAATCCAATATATATCTGGTGATAACTCGGGTGCTATTAGAGATAGCGAATTAAATCAAAGTGCATTGTCTGCAGGAGGCCCTGGCGCATGAATTTGTGCAGCGGGAACGACCTCGGACGACCAGGGGCCGAGAAAACCACCGTCTCATGGTTTCGGACACTCAGGGTCAGGGAAAAATCCAATATATATCTGGTGATATCTCGGGTGCTATTAGAGATAGCGCTATAGATCAAAGTGCATTGTCTGCAGGAGGCCCTAGCGCATGAATCTGTGAAGCGCGATCGACCTCGGACCACCGGGGGCCGAGAAAATCACCGTCTCATGTGGCCGGACTGTCAGGGTCAGGGAAAAAGCCAATATATATCTGGTGATATCTCGGGTGCTATTAGAGATAGCGCAATAAATCAAAGTGAATTATCTGCAGGGGGCCCTGGCGCATGAATCTGTGTAGCGGGATCGACCTCGGACCACGAGGGACCGAGAAAACCACCGTTTCATGGGGTCGGACTGTCAGGGTCAGGGAAAAATCCAATATATATCTGGTGATATCTCGGGTGCTGTTAGAGATAGGGAAATAAATCAAAGTGCATTGTCTGCAGGAGGCCCTGGCGCATGAATTTGTGCAGCGGGAACGACCTCGGACGACCAGGGGCCGAGAAAACCACCGTCTCATGGTTTCGGACACTCAGGGTCAGGGAAAAATCCAATATATATCTGGTGATATCCTGGGTGCTATTACAGATAGCGCACTAAACCAAAATGCATTGTCTGTAGGAGGCCCTGGCGCATGAATCTGTGCAGCGGGATCGACCTCGGACCACCAGGGGCCGAGAAAAACACCGTCTCATGGGGCCGGACACTCAGGGTCATGGAAAAATCCAATATATATCTGGTGATATCTCGGGTGCCATTAGAGCTAGCGCAATAAATCAAAGTGAATTATCTGCAGGGGGCCCTGGCGCATGAATCTGTACAGCGGGATCGACCTCGGACCACGAGAGACCGAGAAAACCATCGATACATGCGGCCGGACCGTCAGGGTCAAGGAAAAATCCAATATATATCTGGTGATATCCCGGGTGCTATTAGAGATAGGGAAATAAATCAAAGTGCATTGTCTGCAGGAGGCCCTGGCGCATGAATCTGTGCAGCGGGAACGACCTCGGACGACCATGGGCCGAGAAAACCACCGTCTCATGGTTTCGGACACTCAGGGTCAGGGAAAAATCCAATATATATCTGGTGATATCTCGGGTGCCATTAGAGCTAGCGCAATAAATCAAAGTGAATTATCTGCAGGGGGCCCTGGCGCATGAATCTGTGCAGCGGGATCGACCTCGGACCACGAGGGACCGAGAAAACCATCGACACATGGGGCCGGACTGTCAGGGTCAAGCAAAAATCCAATATATATATCTGGTGATAACTCGGGTGCTATTAGAGATAGCGAATTAAATCAAAGTGCATTGTCTGTAGGAGGTCCTGGCGCATGAATCTGTGCAGCGGGAACGACCTCGGACCACCAGGGGCCGAGAAAACCACCGTCTCATGGGGCCGGACACTCAGAGTCAGGGAAAAATCCCATATAAATCTGGTGATATCTCAGGTGTTATTACAGATAGCGCAATAAATCAAAGTGCATTGTCTGCAGGAGGCCCTGGCGCATGAATCTGTGCAGCGGGAACGACTTCGGACCACCAGGGGCCGAGAAAACCACCGTCTCATGGGGTCGGACTGTGAGGGTGAGGGAAAAATCTAATATATATCTGGTGATATCTCAGGTGCTATTATAGATAGCTCAATGAATCAAAGTGAATTATCTATAGGAGGCCCTGGCGCATGAATCTGTGCAGCGGGAACGACCTCGGACCACCTGGGGCCGAGAAAACCACCATCTCATGGGGCCGGACACTCAGGGTCAGGGGAAAATCCAATATATATATGGGGGTATCACGGGTGCTATTACAGAAAGCGCAATAAATCAAAGTGCATTGTCTGTAGGAGGCCCTGGCGCATGAATTTGTGCTGCGGGATCGACCTCGGACCACCAGTGGCCGAGAAAATCACCGTCTCATGGGGCCGGACTGTCAGGGTCAGGGAAAAATCCAGCATATATCTGGTGATATCTCGGGTGCTATTACAGATAGCGCAATAAACCAAAGTGAATTATCTATAGGAGGCCCTGGCGTATGAATCTGTGCAGCGGGAACGACCTCGGACCACCAGGGGCCGAGAAAACCACCGTCTCATGGTTTCGGACACTCAGGGTCAGGGAAAAAACCAATACATATCTGGTGATATCTCGGGTGCTATTATAGATAGCGCAATAAATGAAAGTGCATTGTCTGTAGGAGGCCCCGGCGCATCAATCTGTGCAGCGGGATCGACCTCGGACCACCAGGGGCCGAGAAAATCATTGTCTCATGGGTCCGGACTGTCAGGGTCAGGGAAAAATCCAATATATATCTGGCGATATCTCGGGTGCTATTACAGATAGCGCAATAAATCAAAGTGCATTGTCTGCAGGAGGCCCTAGCGCATGAATCTGTGCAGCGGGAACGACATCGGACCACCAGGGGCCGAGAAAACTACCGTCTCATGGGGCCGGACACTCAGGGCCAGGGAAAATCCAATATATATCTGGTGATATCTCGGGTGCTATTAGAGATAGTGCAATAAATCAAAGTGCATTGTCTGTAGGAGGCCCTGGCGCATGAATCTGTGCAGCGGGATCGATCTCGGACCACCAGGGGCCGAGGAAATCACCGTCTCATGGGGCCGGACTGTCAGGGTCAGGGAAAAATCCAATATATATCTGGTGATATCTCGGGTGCTACTACGGATAGTGCAATAAATCAAAGTGCATTGTCTGTAGGAGGCCCCGGCGCATGAATCTGTGCAGCGGGATCGACCTCGGACCACCAGGGGCCGAGAAAATCATTGTCTCATGGGGCCGGATTGTCAGTGTCAGGGAAAAATCCAATATATATCTGGCGATATCTCGGGTGCTATTACAGATAGCGCAATAAATCAAGGTGCATTGTCTGCAGGAGGCCCTAGAGCATGAATCTGTGCAGCGGGAGCGACCTCGGACCACCAGGGGCCGAGAAAACCACCGGCTCATGGGGCCGGACACTCAGGGTCAGGGAAAAATCCAATATATATCTGGTGATATCTCGGGTGCTATTACAGATAGCGCAATAAACAAACGCGCATTGTCTGCAGGAGGCCCTAGCGCATGAATCTGTGCAATGGGAACCACCTCGGACCACCAGGGGCCGAGAAAACTACCGTCTCATGGGGCCGGACACTCAGGGCCAGGGAAAATGCAATATATATCTGGTGATATCTCGGGTGCTATTACAGATAGCGCAATAAATCAACGCGCAGTTTCTGCAGGAGGCCCTAGCGCATGAATCTGTGCAGCGGGAACCACCTCGGACCACCAGGGGCCGAGAAAACTACCGTCTCATGGGGCCGGACACTCAGGGCCAGGGAAAATCCAATATATATCTGGTGATATCTCGGGTGCTATTAGAGATAGCGCAATAAATCAAAGTGCATTGTCTGCAGGAGGCCCTAGCGCATGAATCTGTGAAGCGCGATCGACCTCGGACCACCGGGGGCCGAGAAAATCACCGTCTCATGTGGCCGGACTGTCAGGGTCAGGGAAAAAGCCAATATATATCTGGTGATATCTCGGGTGCTATTAGAGATAGCGCAATAAATCAAAGTGAATTATCTGCAGGGGGCCCTGGCGCATGAATCTGTGCAGCGGGATCGACCTCGGACCACCAGGGGCCGAGAAAACCACCGTCTCATGGGGCCGGACACTCAGGGGCAGGGAAAATCCAATATATATCTGGTGATATCTTGGGTGCTATTAGAGGTAGCGCAATAAATCAAAGTGAATTATCTGCAGGGGGCCCTGGCCCATGAATCTGTGCAGCAGGAAGGTCCACGGACCACCAGGGCCCGAGAAAACCACCGTCTCATGGGGCCGGACAGTCAGGGTCAGGGGAAAATCCAATATATATCTGGTGATATCTCGGGTGCCATTAGAGCTGGCGCAATAAATCAAAGTGAATTATCTGCAGGGGGCCCTGGCACATGAATCTGTGCAGCGGGATCGACCTCGGACCACGAGGGACCGAGAAAACCTCCGTTTCATGGGGTCGGACTTCCAGGGTCAGGGAAAAATCCAATATATATCTGGTGATATCTCGGGTGCTGTTAGAGATAGGGAAATAAATCAAAGTGCATTGTCTGCAGGAGGCCCTGGCGCATGAATCTGTGCAGCGGAATCGACCTAGGACCACCAGGGGCAGAGAAAACCACCGTCTCATGGGGTCGAACTGTCAGGGTGAGGGAAAAATCCAATATATATCTGGTGATATCTCGGGTGCTATTAGAGATAGCGCAATAAATCAAAGTGCATTATCTGCAGGGGGCCCTGGCGAATGAATCTGTGGAGCAGGAACGACCTCGGACCACCAGGCGCCGAGAAAATTACAGATATTTAGAATCTGTCACCCAAGGTCATGTAAAAATCCAGCATATATCTGGTGATATCTCGGGTGCTATTACAGATAGCGCAATAAATCAAAGTGCATTGTCTGTAGGAGGTCCTGGCGCATGAATCTGTGCAGCGGGATCGACCTCGGACCACCAGGGGCCGAGAAAACCACCGTCTCATGGGGTCGGACACTCAGAGTCAGGGAAAAATCCCATATAAATCTGGTGATATCTCGGGTGTTATTACAGATAGCGCAATAAATCAAAGTGCATTGTCTGCAGGAGGCCCTGGCGCATGAATCTGTGCAGCGGGAACGACTTCGGACCACCAGGGGCCGAGAAAACCACCGTCTCATGGGGTCGGACTGTGAGGGTGAGGGAAAAATCCAATATATATCTGGTGATATCTCAGGTGCTATTAGAGATAGCGCAATAAATCAAAGTGCATTGTCTGTAGGAGGCACTGGCGAATGAATCTGTGGAGCAGGAACTACCTCGGACCACCAGGCGCCGAGAAAATGACAGATATTTGGAATCCGTCACCCAAGGTCATGTAAAAATCCAGCATATATCTGGTGATATCTCGGGTGCTATTACAGATAGCGCAATAAAACAAAGTGCATTGTCTGTAGGAGGCCCTGGCGCATGAATCTGTGCAGCGGGAACGACCTCGGACTACCAGGGGCAGAGAAAATCACCGCCTCATGGGGCCGGACTGTCAGGGTCAGGGAAAAATCCAATATATATCTGGTGATATCTCGGGTGCTATTAGAGATAGCTCAATGAATCAAAGTGAATTATCTGCAGGGAACCCTGGCGCATGAATCTGTGCAGCGGGAACGACCTCGGACCACCTGGGGCCGAGAAAACCACCATCTCATGGGGCCTGACACTCAGGGTCAGGGGAAAATCCAATATATATATGGGGGTATCTCGGGTGCTATTAGAGATAGCGCAATAAATGAAAGTGCATTGTCTGTAGGAGGCCCTGGGGCATGAATCTGTGCAGCGGGATCGACCTCGGACCACCAGGGGCCGAGAAAATCACTGTCTCATGGGGCCGGACTGTCAGGGTCAGGGAAAAATCCAAGATATATCTGGTGATATCTCGAGTGCTATTAGAGATAGCGCAATAAATCAAAGTGCAATGTGTGTAGAAGGCCCTGGGGCATGAATCTGTGCAGCGGGGACGACCTCGGACCAGCAGGGGCCGAGAAAACCACCGTCTCATGGGGTCGGACTGTCAGGGTGAGGGAAAAAACCAATATATATCTGGTGATATCTCGGGTGCTATTACAGATAGGGCAATAAATCAACGCGCATTGTCTGCAGGAGGCCCTAGCGCATGAACCTGTGCAATGGGACCCACCTCGGACCACCAGGGGCCGAGAAAACTACCGTCTCATGGGGCCGGACACGCAGGGCCAGGGAAAATCCAATATATATCTGGTGATATCTTGGGTGCTATTAGAGGTAGCGCAATAAATCAAAGTGAATTATCTGCAGGGGGCCCTGGCGCATGAATCTGTGCAGCGGGATCGACCTCGGACCACGAGGGACCGAGAAAACCACCGTTTCATGGGGTCGGACTGTCAGGGTCAGGGAAAAATCCAATATATATCTGGTGATATCTCGGGTGCTATTAGAGATAGCGCAATAAATCAAAGTGCATTGTCTGTAGGAGGCCCTGGCGCATGAATCTGTGCAGCGGGAACGACCTCGGACCACCAGGGGCAGAGAAAATCACCGTCTCATGGGGCCGGACTGTCAGGGTCAGGGGAAAATCCAATATATATATGGGGATATCACGGGTGCTATTACAGAAAGCGCAATAAATCAAAGTGCATTGTCTGTAGGAGGCCCTGGCGCATGAATCTGTGCAGCGGGATCGACCTCGGACCACCAGGGGCCGAGAAAATCACCGTCTCATGGGGCCGGACTGTCAGGGTCAGGGAAAAATCCAATATATATCTGGTGATATCTCGAGTGTTATTACAGATAGCGCAATAAATCAAAGTGCATTGTCTGTAGAAGGCCCTGGGGCATGAATCTGTGCAGCGGACTCGACCTCGGACCACCAGGGGTCGAGAAAATCACCGTCTCATGGGGACGGACTGTCAGGGTCAGGGGAAAATCCAATATATATCTGGTGATATCTCGGGTTCTATTACAGATAGCGCAATAAATAAAAGTGCATTGTCTGCAGGAGGCCCTGGCGCATGAATCTGTGCAGCGGGATCGACCTCGGACCACGAGGGACCGAGAAAATCATCGACACATGGGGCCGGACACTCAGGGTCAGGGAAAAATCCAATATAAATCTGGTGATATCTCGGGTACTATTACAGATAGCGCAATAAATCAAAGTGCATTGTCTGTAGGAGGCCCCGGCGCATGAATCTGTGCAGCGGGACCGACCTCGGACCACCAGCGGGCGAGAAAACCACCGTCTCATGGGACCGGACACTCAGGGTCAGGGGAAAATCCAATATATATCTGGTGATATCTCGGGTGCTATTAGAGGTAGCGCAATAAATCAAAGTGAGTTATCTGCAGGGGGCCCTGGCGCATGAATCTGTGCAGCGGGAACGACCTAGGACCACCAGGGGTCCAGAAAATCAACGTCTCATGGGGCCGGACACTCAGGGTCAGGGGAAAATACAATATATATATGGTGATATCACGGGTGCTATTACAGAAAGCGCAATAAATCAAAGTGCATTGTCTGTAGGAGGCCCTGGCGCATGAATCTGTGCTGCGGGATCGACCTCGGACCACCAGGGGCCGAGAAAATCACCGTCTGATGGGGCCGGACTGTCAGGGTCAGGGAAAAATCCAATATATATCTGGTGATATCTCGGGTGCTATTAGAGATAGCGCAATAAATCAAAGTGCATTGTCTGTAGGAGGCACTGGCGAATGAATCTGTGGCGCAGGAACGACCTCGGACCACCAGGCGCCGAGAAAACCACCGTCTCATGGGGCCGGACACTCAGGTTCAGGGGAGAATCCAATATATATATGGTGATATCTCGGGTGCTATTAGAGATAGCGCAATAAACCAAAGAGCATTGTCTGCAGGGGGCCCTGGCGCATGAATCTGTGCAGCGGGAACGACCTCGGACCACCAGGGGCCGAGGAAACTACCGTTTCATGGGGCCGGACAATCAGGGTCAGGGAAAAATCCAATATATATCTGGTGATATCTCGGGTGCTATTAGAGATAGCGCAATAAATCAAAGTGCATTGTCTGTAGGAGGCCCTGGCGCATGAATCTGTGCAGCGGGAACGACCTAGGACCACCAGGGGTCGAGAAAATCACCGTCTCATGGGGCCGGACTGTCAGGGTCAGGGAAAAATCCAATATATGTCTGGTGATATCTCGGGTGCTATTAGAGATAGCGCAATAAATCAAAGTGAATTATCTGCAGGGGGCCCTTGCGCATGAATCTGTGCAGCGGGATCGACCTCGGACCACCAGGGGCCGAGAAAATCACCGACTCATGGGACCGGACTGACAGGGTCATGTAAAAATCCAGCATATATCTGGTGATATCTCGGGTGCTATTACAGATAGCGCAATAAATCAAAGTTAATTATCTGCAGGGAGCCCTGGCGCATGAATCTGTGCAGCGGGAACGACCTCGGACCACCAGGGGCCGAGAAAACCACCGTCTCATGGGGCCGGACTGTCAGGGTCAGGGAAAAATCCAATATATATCTGGTGATATCTCGAGTGCTATTAGAGATAGCGCAATAAATCAAAGTGCATTGTCTGTAGGAGGCCCGGGGGCATGAATCTGTGCAGCGGGATCGTCCTCGCACCATCAGGGGCCGAGAAAATCACCGTCTGATGGGGCCGGACTGTCAGGGTCAGGGAAAAATCCAATATATATCTGGTGATATCTCGGGTGCTACTACGGATAGTGCAATAAATCAAAGTGCATTGTCTGTAGGAGGCCCCGGCGCATGAATCTGTGCAGCGGGATCGACCTCGGACCACCAGGGGCCGAGAAAATCATTGTCTCATGGGGCCGGATTGTCAGTGTCAGGGAAAAATCCAATATATATCTGGCGATATCTCGGGTGCTATTACAGATAGCGCAATAAATCAAGGTGCATTGTCTGCAGGAGGCCCTAGAGCATGAATCTGTGCAGCGGGAGCGACCTCGGACCACCAGGGGCCGAGAAAACCACCGGCTCATGGGGCCGGACACTCAGGGTCAGGGAAAAATCCAATATATATCTGGTGATATCTCGGGTGCTATTACAGATAGCGCAATAAACAAACGCGCATTGTCTGCAGGAGGCCCTAGCGCATGAATCTGTGCAATGGGAACCACCTCGGACCACCAGGGGCCGAGAAAACTACCGTCTCATGGGGCCGGACACTCAGGGCCAGGGAAAATGCAATATATATCTGGTGATATCTCGGGTGCTATTACAGATAGCGCAATAAATCAACGCGCAGTTTCTGCAGGAGGCCCTAGCGCATGAATCTGTGCAGCGGGAACCACCTCGGACCACCAGGGGCCGAGAAAACTACCGTCTCATGGGGCCGGACACTCAGGGCCAGGGAAAATCCAATATATATCTGGTGATATCTCGGGTGCTATTAGAGATAGCGCAATAAATCAAAGTGCATTGTCTGCAGGAGGCCCTAGCGCATGAATCTGTGAAGCGCGATCGACCTCGGACCACCGGGGGCCGAGAAAATCACCGTCTCATGTGGCCGGACTGTCAGGGTCAGGGAAAAAGCCAATATATATCTGGTGATATCTCGGGTGCTATTAGAGATAGCGCAATAAATCAAAATGAATTATCTGCAGGGGGCCCTGGCGCATGAATCTGTGCAGCGGGATCGACCTCGGACCACCAGGGGCCGAGAAAACCACCGTCTCATGGGGCCGGACACTCAGGGGCAGGGAAAATCCAATATATATCTGGTGATATCTTGGGTGCTATTAGAGGTAGCGCAATAAATCAAAGTGAATTATCTGCAGGGGGCCCTGGCCCATGAATCTGTGCAGCAGGAAGGTCCACGGACCACCAGGGCCCGAGAAAACCACCGTCTCATGGGGCCGGACAGTCAGGGTCAGGGGAAAATCCAATATATATCTGGTGATATCTCGGGTGCCATTAGAGCTGGCGCAATAAATCAAAGTGAATTATCTGCAGGGGGCCCTGGCACATGAATCTGTGCAGCGGGATCGACCTCGGACCACGAGGGACCGAGAAAACCTCCGTTTCATGGGGTCGGACTTCCAGGGTCAGGGAAAAATCCAATATATATCTGGTGATATCTCGGGTGCTGTTAGAGATAGGGAAATAAATCAAAGTGCATTGTCTGCAGGAGGCCCTGGCGCATGAATCTGTGCAGCGGAATCGACCTAGGACCACCAGGGGCAGAGAAAACCACCGTCTCATGGGGTCGAACTGTCAGGGTGAGGGAAAAATCCAATATATATCTGGTGATATCTCGGGTGCTATTAGAGATAGCGCAATAAATCAAAGTGCATTATCTGCAGGGGGCCCTGGCGAATGAATCTGTGGAGCAGGAACGACCTCGGACCACCAGGCGCCGAGAAAATTACAGATATTTAGAATCTGTCACCCAAGGTCATGTAAAAATCCAGCATATATCTGGTGATATCTCGGGTGCTATTACAGATAGCGCAATAAATCAAAGTGCATTGTCTGTAGGAGGTCCTGGCGCATGAATCTGTGCAGCGGGAACGACCTCGGACCACCAGGGGCCGAGAAAACCACCGTCTCATGGGGTCGGACACTCAGAGTCAGGGAAAAATCCCATATAAATCTGGTGATATCTCGGGTGTTATTACAGATAGCGCAATAAATCAAAGTGCATTGTCTGCAGGAGGCCCTGGCGCATGAATCTGTGCAGCGGGAACGACTTCGGACCACCAGGGGCCGAGAAAACCACCGTCTCATGGGGTCGGACTGTGAGGGTGAGGGAAAAATCCAATATATATCTGGTGATATCTCAGGTGCTATTAGAGATAGCGCAATAAATCAAAGTGCATTGTCTGTAGGAGGCACTGGCGAATGAATCTGTGGAGCAGGAACTACCTCGGACCACCAGGCGCCGAGAAAATGACAGATATTTGGAATCCGTCACCCAAGGTCATGTAAAAATCCAGCATATATCTGGTGATATCTCGGGTGCTATTACAGATAGCGCAATAAAACAAAGTGCATTGTCTGTAGGAGGCCCTGGCGCATGAATCTGTGCAGCGGGAACGACCTCGGACTACCAGGGGCAGAGAAAATCACCGCCTCATGGGGCCGGACTGTCAGGGTCAGGGAAAAATCCAATATATATCTGGTGATATCTCGGGTGCTATTAGAGATAGCTCAATGAATCAAAGTGAATTATCTGCAGGGGACCCTGGCGCATGAATCTGTGCAGCGGGAACGACCTCGGACCACCTGGGGCCGAGAAAACCACCATCTCATGGGGCCTGACACTCAGGGTCAGGGGAAAATCCAATATATATATGGGGGTATCACGGGTACTATTACAGAAAGCGCAATAAATCAAAGTGCATTGTCTGTAGGAGGCCCTGGCGCATGAATCTGTGCTGCGGGATCGACCTCGGACCACCAGTGGCCGAGAAAATCACCGTCTCATGGGGCCGGACTGTCAGGGTCAGGGAAAAATCCAGCATATATCTGGTGATATCTCGGGTGCTATTACAGATAGCGCAATAAATCAAAGTTAATTATCTGCTGGGGGGCCTGGCGCATGAATCTGTGCAGCGGGAACGACCTCGGACCACCAGGGGCCGAGAAAACCACCGTCTCATGAGGCCAGACGCTCAGGGTCACGGGAAAATCCAATATATATCTGGTGATATCTCGGGTGCTATTAGAGATAGCGCAATAAATGAAAGTGCATTGTCTGTAGGAGGCCCTGGGGCATGAATCTGTGCAGCGGGATCGACCTCGGACCACCAGGGGCCGAGAAAATCACTGTCTCATGGGGCCGGACTGTCAGGGTCAGGGAAAAATCCAAGATATATCTGGTGATATCTCGAGTGCTATTAGAGATAGCGCAATAAATCAAAGTGCAATGTGTGTAGAAGGCCCTGGGGCATGAATCTGTGCAGCGGGGACGACCTCGGACCAGCAGGGGCCGAGAAAACCACCGTCTCATGGGGTCGGACTGTCAGGGTGAGGGAAAAAACCAATATATATCTGGTGATATCTCGGGTGCTATTACAGATAGGGCAATAAATCAACGCGCATTGTCTGCAGGAGGCCCTAGCGCATGAACCTGTGCAATGGGACCCACCTCGGACCACCAAGGGCCGAGAAAACTACCGTCTCATGGGGCCGGACACCCAGGGCCAGGGAAAATGCAATATATATCTGGTGATATCTCGGGTGCTATTACAGATAGCGCAATAAATCAACGCGCATTGTCTGCAGGAGGCCCTAGCGCATGAATCTGTGCAGCGGGAACCACCTCGGACCACCAGGGGCCGAGAAAACTACCGTCTCATGGGGCCGGACACGCAGGGCCAGGGAAAATCCAATATATATCTGGTGATATCTTGGGTGCTATTAGAGGTAGCGCAATAAATCAAAGTGAATTATCTGCAGGGGGCCCTGGCGCATGAATCTGTGCAGCGGGATCGACCTCGGACCACGAGGGACCGAGAAAACCACCGTTTCATGGGGTCGGACTGTCAGGGTCAGGGAAAAATCCAATATATATCTGGTGATATCTCGGGTGCTATTAGAGATAGCGCAATAAATCAAAGTGCATTGTCTGTAGGAGGCCCTGGCGCATGAATCTGTGCAGCGGGAACGACCTCGGACCACCAGGGGCAGAGAAAATCACCGTCTCATGGGGCCGGACTGTCAGGGTCAGGGGAAAATCCAATATATATATGGGGATATCACGGGTGCTATTACAGAAAGCGCAATAAATCAAAGTGCATTGTCTGTAGGAGGCCCTGGCGCATGAATCTGTGCAGCGGGATCGACCTCGGACCACCAGGGGCCGAGAAAATCACCGTCTCATGGGGCCGGACTGTCAGGGTCAGGGAAAAATCCAATATATATCTGGTGATATCTCGAGTGTTATTACAGATAGCGCAATAAATCAAAGTGCATTGTCTGTAGAAGGCCCTGGGGCATGAATCTGTGCAGCGGACTCGACCTCGGACCACCAGGGGTCGAGAAAATCACCGTCTCATGGGGACGGACTGTCAGGGTCAGGGGAAAATCCAATATATATCTGGTGATATCTCGGGTTCTATTACAGATAGCGCAATAAATAAAAGTGCATTGTCTGCAGGAGGCCCTGGCGCATGAATCTGTGCAGCGGGATCGACCTCGGACCACGAGGGACCGAGAAAATCATCGACACATGGGGCCGGACACTCAGGGTCAGGGAAAAATCCAATATAAATCTGGTGATATCTCGGGTACTATTACAGATAGCGCAATAAATCAAAGTGCATTGTCTGTAGGAGGCCCCGGCGCATGAATCTGTGCAGCGGGACCGACCTCGGACCACCAGCGGGCGAGAAAACCACCGTCTCATGGGACCGGACACTCAGGGTCAGGGGAAAATCCAATATATATCTGGTGATATCTCGGGTGCTATTAGAGGTAGCGCAATAAATCAAAGTGAGTTATCTGCAGGGGGCCCTGGCGCATGAATCTGTGCAGCGGGAACGACCTAGGACCACCAGGGGTCCAGAAAATCACCGTCTCATGGGGCCGGACACTCAGGGTCAGGGGAAAATACAATATATATATGGTGATATCACGGGTGCTATTACAGAAAGCGCAATAAATCAAAGTGCATTGTCTGTAGGAGGCCCTGGCGCATGAATCTGTGCTGCGGGATCGACCTCGGACCACCAGGGGCCGAGAAAATCACCGTCTGATGGGGCCGGACTGTCAGGGTCAGGGAAAAATCCAATATATATCTGGTGATATCTCGGGTGCTATTAGAGATAGCGCAATAAATCAAAGTGCATTGTCTGTAGGAGGCACTGGCGAATGAATCTGTGGCGCAGGAACGACCTCGGACCACCAGGCGCCGAGAAAACCACCGTCTCATGGGGCCGGACACTCAGGTTCAGGGGAGAATCCAATATATATATGGTGATATCTCGGGTGCTATTAGAGATAGCGCAATAAACCAAAGAGCATTGTCTGCAGGGGGCCCTGGCGCATGAATCTGTGCAGCGGGAACGACCTCGGACCACCAGGGGCCGAGGAAACTACCGTTTCATGGGGCCGGACAATCAGGGTCAGGGAAAAATCCAATATATATCTGGTGATATCTCGGGTGCTATTAGAGATAGCGCAATAAATCAAAGTGCATTGTCTGTAGGAGGCCCTGGCGCATGAATCTGTGCAGCGGGAACGACCTAGGACCACCAGGGGTCGAGAAAATCACCGTCTCATGGGGCCGGACTGTCAGGGTCAGGGAAAAATCCAATATATGTCTGGTGATATCTCGGGTGCTATTAGAGATAGCGCAATAAATCAAAGTGAATTATCTGCAGGGGGCCCTTGCGCATGAATCTGTGCAGCGGGATCGACCTCGGACCACCAGGGGCCGAGAAAATCACCGACTCATGGGACCGGACTGACAGGGTCATGTAAAAATCCAGCATATATCTGGTGATATCTCGGGTGCTATTACAGATAGCGCAATAAATCAAAGTTAATTATCTGCAGGGAGCCCTGGCGCATGAATCTGTGCAGCGGGAACGACCTCGGACCACCAGGGGCCGAGAAAACCACCGTCTCATGGGGCCGGACTGTCAGGGTCAGGGAAAAATCCAATATATATCTGGTGATATCTCGAGTGCTATTAGAGATAGCGCAATAAATCAAAGTGCATTGTCTGTAGGAGGCCCGGGGGCATGAATCTGTGCAGCGGGATCGTCCTCGCACCATCAGGGGCCGAGAAAATCACCGTCTGATGGGGCCGGACTGTCAGGGTCAGGGAAAAATCCAATATATATCTGGTGATATCTCGGGTGCAATTAGAGATAGCGCAATAAATCAAAGTGCATTGTCTGTAGGAGGCACTGGCGAATGAATCTGTGGCGCAGGAACGACCTCGGACCACCAGGCGCCGAGAAAACCACCGTCTCATGGGGCCGGACACTCAGGTTCAGGGGAGAATCCAATATATATATGGTGATATCTCGGGTGCTATTACAGATAGCGCAATAAATCAAAGTGCATTGTCTGTAGGAGGCCCTGGCGCATGAATCTGAGCAGCGGGGTCGACCTCGGACCAGGAGGGACCGAGAAATCCATCGATACATGGGGCCGGACTGTCAGGGTCATGTAAAAATCCAATATATATCTGGTGATATCTCGGGTGCTATTAGAGATAGCGCAATAAATCAAAGTGCATTGACTGTAGGAGGACCTGGCGCATGAATCTGTGCAGCGGGATCAATCCCGGACCACCAGGGGCCGAGAAAATCACCGTTTCATGGGGCCGGGCTGTCAGGGTCAAGGAAAAATCCAATATATATCTGGTGATATCTCGGGTGATATTAGAGATAGCGCAATAAATCAAAGTGCATTGTCTGTAGGAGGCCCTGGCGCATGAATCTATGCAGCGGGAACGACCTCGGACCGCCAGGCGTCGGGAAAATTACAGATATTTGGAATCCGTTACCCAAGGTCATGTAAAAATCCAGCATATATCTGGTGATATCTCGGGTGCTATTACAGATAGCGCAATAAATCAAAGTGCATTGACTGTAAGAGGCCCTGGCTCATGAATCTGTGCAGCGGGATCGACCTCGGACCACCAGGGGCCGAGAAAACCACCGTCTCATGGGGCCGGACTGTCAGGGTCAGGGAAAAATCCAATATAAATCTGGTGATATCTCGGGTGCTATTCCAGATAGCCCAATAAATCAAAGTGCATTGTCTGCAGGAGGGCCTGGCGCATGAATCTGTGCAGCGGGAACGACCTCGGACCACCAGGGGCCGAGAAAACCACCGTCCCATGGGGTCGGACACTCAGGGTCAGGGAAAAATCCAATATAAATCTGGTGATATCTCGGGTGCTATTACAGATAGCGCAATAAAACAAAGTGCATTGTCTGTAGGAGGCCCTGGCGCATGAATCTGAGCAGCGGGGTCGACCTCGGACCAGGAGGGACCGAGAAATCCATCGACACATGGGGCCGGACTGTCAGGGTCATGTAAAAATGCAATATATATCTGGTGATATCTCGGGTGCTATTAGAGATAGCGCAATAAATCAAAGTGCATTGTCTGTAGGAGGCCCTGGCGCATGTATCTGTGCAGCGGGTTCGACCTCGGACCACCAGGGGCCGAGAAAACCACCGACACATGGGGCCGGACACTCATGGTCGGGGAAAAATTCAATATATATCTGGTGATATCTCGGGTGCTCTTACAGACAGCGCAATAAATCAAAGTGCATTGTCTGTAGGAGGCCCTGGCGCATGAATCTGTGCAGCGGGAACCACCTCGGACCACCAGGGGCCGAGAAAATCACCGGCTCATGGGGCCGGACAGTCAGGGTCAGGGAAAAATCCAATATATATCTGGTGATATCTCGGGTGCTATTAGAGATAGCGCAATAAATCGAAGTGCATTGTCTGTAGGAGGCCCTGGCGCATGAATCTGTGCAGCGGGATCGACCTCGGACCACCAAGGGCCGAGAAAATCACCGTCTCATGGGGCCGGACTGTCAGGGTCACGGAAAAATCCAATGTATATCTGGTGGTATCTCGGGTGCTATTAGAGATAGCGCAATAAACCAAAGTGAATTATCTATAGGAGGCCCTGGCGCATGAATCTGTGCAGCGGGAACGACCTCGGACCACCAGGGGCCGACAAAACCACCGTCTCGTGGGGCCGGACACTCAGGGTCAGGGGAAAATCCAATATATATCTGGTGATATCTCGGGTGCTATTACACAGAGCGCTATAAATCAAAGTGCATTGTCTGCAGGAGGCCCTGGCGCATGAATCGGTGCAGCGGGAACGACCTCGGACCACCAGGGGCCGAGAAAACCACCGTCTCATGGGGCCGGACTGTCAGGGTCAGGGAAAAATCCAATATAAATCTGGTGATATCTCGGGTGCCATTTCAGATAGCGCAATAAATCAAAGTGCATTGTCTGCAGGAGGCCCTGGCGCATGAATCTGTGCAGCGGGAACGACCTCGGACCACCAGGGGCCGAGAAAACCACCGTCTCATGGGGTCGGACACTCAGGGTCAGGGAAAAATCCAATATATATCTGGTGATATCTCGGGTGATATTAGAGATGCCGCAATAAATCAAAGTGCATTGTCTGCAGAAGGCCCTGGCGCATGAGTCTGTGCAGCGGGAACGACCTCGGACCACCAGGGGCCGAGAAAACCACCGTCTCATGGGGTCGGACACTCAGGGTCGGGGAAAAATCCAATATATATCTGGTGATATCTCGGGTGCTATTAGAGATAGCGAAATAAATCAAAGTTAATTATCTGCATGGGGCCCTGGCGCATGAATCTGTGCAGCGGGAACGACCTCGGTCCACCAGGGGCCGAGAAAACCACCGACACATGGGGCCGGACACTCAGGGTCGGGGAAAAATTCAATATATATCTGGTGATTTCGCGGGTGCTCTTACAGACAGCGCAATAAATCAAAGTGCATTGTCTGTAGGAGGCCCTGGCGCCTGAATCTGTGCAGCGGGAACGACCTCGGACCACCAGGGGCCGAGAAAACCACCGTCTCATGGGGTCGGACACTCAGGGTCGGGGAAAAATCCAATATATATCTGGTGATATCTCGGGTGCTATTAGAGATAGCGCAATAAATCAAAGTTAATTATCTGCATGGGGCCCTGGCGCATGAATCTGTGCAGCGGGAACGACCTCGGACCAGCAGGGGCCGAGAAAACCACCGTCTCATGGGGCCGGACTGTCAGGCTCAGGGAAAAATCCGATATATATCTGGTGATATCTCGGGTGCTATTAGAGATAGCGCAATAAATCAAAGTTAATTATCTGCATGGGGCCCTGGCGCATGAATCTGTGCAGCGGGAACGACCTCGGACCACCAGGGGCCGAGAAAATTACAGATATTCGGAATCCGTCACCCAAGGACATGTAAAAATCCAGCATATATCTGGTGATATCTCGGGTGCAGGATGCCCTGGCGCCTGAATCTGTGCAGCGGGAACGACCTCGGACCACGAGGGACCGAGAAAACCACCGTCTCATGCGGCCGGACCCTCAGGTTCAGGGGAAAATACAATATATATCTGGTGATATCTCGGGTGCTATTTCAGATAGCTCTATAAATCAAAGTGCATTGTCTGCAGGAGGCCCTGGCGCATGAATCTGTGCAGCGGGAACGACCTCGGACCACCAGGGGCCGACAAAATCACCATCTCATGGGGCCGGACCCTCAGGTTCAGGGGAAAATCCAATATATATCTGGTGATATCTCGGGTGCTATTTCAGATAGCGCTATAAATCAAAGTGCATTGTCTGCAGGAGGCCCTGGCGCATGAATCTGTGCAGCGGGAACGACCTCGGACCACCAGGGGCCGAGAAAACCACCGTCTCATGGGGTCGGACACTCAGGGTCGGGGAAAAATCCAATATATATCTGGTGATATCTCGGGTGCTATTATAGATAGCACAATAAACCAAAGTGATTTATCTATAGGAGGCCCTGGCGCATGAATCTGTGCAGCGGGATCGACCTCGGACCACCAGGGGCCGACAAAATCACCGTCTCATGGGGCCGGACACTCAGGTTCAGGGGAAAGTCCAATATATATCTGGTGATATCTCGGGTGCTATTATAGATAGCGTAATAAACCAAAGTGAACTATCTATAGGAGGCCCTGGCGAATGAATCTGTGCAGCGGGAACGACCTCGGACCACCAGGGGCCGAGAAAATTACCGTCCCATGGGGCCGGACTGTCAGGGTCACGGAAAAATCCAATGTATATCTGGTGGTATCTCGGGTGCTATTAGAGATAGCGCAATAAACCAAAGTGAATTATCTATAGGAGGCCCTGGCGCATGAATCTGTGCAGCGGGAACGACCTCGGACCACCAGGGGCCGACAAAACCACCGTCTCGTGGGGCCGGACACTCAGGGTCAGGGGAAAATCCAATATATATCTGGTGATATCTCGGGTGCTATTACACAGAGCGCTATAAATCAAAGTGCATTGTCTGCAGGAGGCCCTGGCGCATGAATCGGTGCAGCGGGAACGACCTCGGACCACCAGGGGCCGAGAAAACCACCGTCTCATGGGGCCGGACTGTCAGGGTCAGGGAAAAATCCAATATAAATCTGGTGATATCTCGGGTGCCATTTCAGATAGCGCAATAAATCAAAGTGCATTGTCTGCAGGAGGCCCTGGCGCATGAATCTGTGCAGCGGGAACGACCTCGGACCACCAGGGGCCGAGAAAACCACCGTCTCATGGGGTCGGACACTCAGGGTCAGGGAAAAATCCAATATAAATCTGGTGATATCTCGGGTGCTATTACAGATAGCGCAATAAATCAAAGTGCTTTGTCTGTAGGAGGCCCTGGCGCATGAATCTGAGCAGCGGGGTCGACCTCGGACCAGGAGGGACCGAGAAATCCATCAACACATGGGGCCGGACTGTCAGGGTCATGTAAAAATCCAATATATATCTGGTGATATCTCGGGTGATATTAGAGATAGCGCAATAAATCAAAGTTAATTATCTGCATGGGGCCCTGGCGCATGAATCTGTGCAGCGGGAACGACCTCGGACCAGCAGGGGCCGAGAACACCCCCGTCTCATGGGGTCGGACACTCAGGGTCAGGGAAAAATCCAATATATATCTGGTGATATCTCGGGTGCTATTACAGATAGCGCAATAAATCAAAGTGCATTGTCTGTAGGAGGCCCTGGCGCATGAATCTGTGCAGCGGGAACGACCTCGGACCACCATGGGCCGAGAACACCACCGTTTCATGGGGTCGGACACTCAGGGTCAGGGGAAAATCCAATATATTTCTGGTGATATCTCGGGTGCTATTAGAGATAGCGCAGTAAACCAAAGTAAATTATCTGCAGGGGGCCCTGGCGCATGAATCTGTGCAGCGGGATCGACCTCGGACCACCAGGGGCCGAGAAAATCACCGTCTCATGGGGCCGGACTGTCAGGCTCAGGGAAAAATCCGATATATATCTGGTGATATCTCGGGTGCTATTAGAGATAGCGCAATAAACCAAAGTGAATTATCTATAGGAGGCCCTGGCGCATGAATCTGTGCAGCGGGAACGACCTCGGACCACCAGGGGCCGACAAAACCACCGTCTCGTGGGGCCGGACACTCAGGGTCAGGGGAAAATCCAATATATATCTGGTGATATCTCGGGTGCTATTACACAGAGCGCTATAAATCAAAGTGCATTGTCTGCAGGAGGCACTGGCGCATGAATCGGTGCAGCGGGAACGACCTCGGACCAGCAGGGGCCGAGAAAACCACCGTCTCATGGGGCCGGACTGTCAGGCTCAGGGAAAGATCCAATATATATCTGGTGATATCTCGGGTGCTATTAGAGATAGCGCAATAAATAAAAGAGCATTGTCTGTAGGAGGCCCTGGCCCATGAATCTGTGCAGCGGGATCGACCTCGGACCACCAGGGGCCGAGAAAACCAGCGTCTCATGTGGCCGGGCTGTCAGGGCCAGGGAAAAATCCAATATAAATCTGGTGATATCTCGGGTGCTATTACAGATAGCGCAATAAATCAAAGTGCATTGTCTGTAGGAGGCACTGGCGAATGAATCTGTGCAGCAAGAACTACCTCGGACCACCAGGGGCCGAGAAAATTACAGATATTCGGAATCCGTCACCCAAGGTCATGTAAAAATCCAGCATATATCTGGTGATATCTCGGGTGCAGGATGCCCTGGCGCCTGAATCTGTGCAGCGGGAACGACCTCGGACCACCAGGGGCCAACAAAACCACCGTCTCATGGGGCCGGACACTCAGGGTCAGGGGAAAATCCAATATATATCTGGTGATATCTCGGGTGCTATTAGAGATAGCGCAATAAATCAAAGTTAATTTTCTGCATGGAGCCCTGGCGCATGAATCTGTTCAGCGGGAACGACCTCGGACCAGCAGGGGCCGAGAACACCACCGTCTCATGGGGTCGGACACTCAGGGTCAGGGGAAAATCCAATATATTTCTGGTGATATCTCGGGTGCTATTAGAGATAGCGCAATAAATCAAAGTGCATTGTCTGCAGGAGGCCCTGGCGCATGAATCTGTGCAGCGGGAACGACCTCGGACCACCAGGGGCCGAGAAAACCACAGTCTCATGGGGCCGGACACTCAGGGTCAGGGGAAAATCAAATATATATCTGGTGATATCTCAGGTGCTATTAGATACAGCGCAATAAATCAAAGTGCATTATCTGCAGGAGGCCCTGGCGCATGAATCTGGGTAGCGGGGACGACCTCGGATCACCAGGGGCCGAGAAAACTGCAGTCTCATAGGGCCGGACACTCAGGGTCTGGGGAAAATCCAATATATATCTGGTGATATCGCGGGTCCTATTACAGATAGCGAAATAAACCAAAGTCAATTATCTGCAGGAGGCCCTGGCGCATGAATCTGTGCAGCGGGAACGACCTCGGTCCACCAGGAGCCGAGAAAACCACCGTCTCATGGGGCTGGTCACTCAGGGTGAGGGAAATATCCAATATATATCTGGTGATATCTCGGGTGCTATTAGAGATAGCGCAATAAACGAAAGTGAATTATCTCCAGGAGGCCCTGGCGCATGAATCTGTGCAGCGGGAACGACCTCGGAACACCAGGGGCCGAAAAACCACCGTCTCATGGGGCCGGACACTCAGGGTCAGGGAAAAATCCAATATATATCTGGTGATATCTCGCGTGCTATTAGAGATAGCGCAATAAACCAAGTGAGTTATCTGCAGGAGGCCCTGTCGCCTGAATCTGTGCAGCGGGAACGACCTCGGACCACCAGGGGCCGAAAAAACCACAGTCTCATGGGGCCGGAC
Organism: Nomia melanderi; assembly: GCF_051020985.1. Lineage (NCBI taxonomy): Eukaryota > Metazoa > Arthropoda > Insecta > Hymenoptera > Halictidae > Nomia > Nomia melanderi. The sequence continues at coordinate 4,634,675 of NW_027475130.1, forward strand.
ACTCAGGGTCAGGGGAAAATCCAATATATATCTGGTGATATCTCGGGTGCTATTAGAGATAGCGCAATAAACCAAAGTGAATTATCTGCAGGAGGCCCTGGCGCATGCATCTGTGCAGCGGGAACGACCTCGCACCACCAGGGGCCGAGAAAACCACAGTCTCATGGGGCCGGACACTCAGGGTCAGGGGAAAATCCAATATATATCTGGTGATATCGCGGGTCCTATTACAGATAGCGAAATAAACCAAAGTCAATTATCTGCAGGAGGCCCTGGCGCATGAATCTGTGCAGCGGGAACGACCTCGGTCCACCAGGAGCCGAGAAAACCACCGTCTCATGGGGCTGGACACTCAGGGTGAGGGAAATATCCAATATATATCTGGTGATATCTCGGGTGCTATTAGAGATAGCGCAATAAACGAAAGTGAATTATCTCCAGGAGGCCCTGGCGCATGAATCTGTGCAGCGGGAACGACCTCGGAACACCAGGGGCCGAGAAAACCACCGTCTCATGGGGCCGGACACTCAGGGTCAGGGAAAAATCCAATATATATCTGGTGATATCTCGCGTGCTATTAGAGATAGTGCAATAAACCAAGTGAGTTATCTGCAGGAGGTCCTGGCGTCTGAATCTGTGCAGCGGGAACGACCTCGGACCACCAGGGGCCGAAAAAACCACCGTCTCATGGGGCCGGACACTCTGGGTCAGGGAAAAATCCAATACATAAGTGGTGATATCCCGGGTGCTATTACAGAGAGCGCAATAAATCAAATTGCATTGTCTGTAGGAGGCCGTGGCGCATGAATCTGGGCAGCGGGAACGACCTCGGACCACCAGGGGCCGAGAAGACCACCGTCTCATGGGGCAGGCCACTCAGGGTCAGGGGAAAGTCCAATATGTATCTGGTGATATCTCGGGTGCTATTAGAGATAGCGCAATAAACCAAAGTGAATTATCTGCAGGAGGCCCTGGCGCATGCATCTGTGCAGCAGGAACGACCTCGGACCACCAGGGGCCGAGAAAACCACAGTCTCATGTTGCCGGACACTCTGGTTCAGGGAAAAATCCAATATATACGTAGTGATATCTCGGGTGCTATTACAGATAGCGCAATAAATCAAAGTGCATTGTCTGTAGGAGGCCCTGGCGCATGAATCTGTGCAGCGGGAACGACCTCGGACCACCAGGGGCCGAGAAAACTACAGTCTCATTCGGCCGGACACTCAGGGTCTGGGGAAAATCCAATATATATCTGGTGATATCTCGGGTCCTATTACAGATAGCGAAATAAATCAAAGTGCATTGTCTGTAGGAGGCCCTGGCGCATGAATGTGGCCAGCGGGAACGGCCTCGGTCCACCATGGGCCGAGAAAACCACCGCCTCATGGGGCCGGACACTCAGGGACAGTGAAAAATCCAATATATATCTAGTGATATCTCGGGTGCTATTACAGATAGCGCAATAAACCAAAGTGCATTGTCTGTAGGAGGCCCTGGCGCATGAATCTGGGCCACGGGAACGACCTCGGACAACCATCGGCAGAGGAAACCACAGTCTCATGGGGCCGGACACTCAGGGTCATGGGAAAATCCAATATATATCTGGTGATATCTCGGGTGCTATTAGAGAGAGCGCGATATATCAAAGTGCATTGTCTGCAGGAGGCCCTAGCGCATGAATCTGTGCAGCGAGATCGATCTCGGACCACCAGGGGCCGAGAAAACCACCGACACATGGGGCCGGGCACTCAGGGTCAGGGAAAAATCCACTATATATCTGGTGATATCTCGGGTTCTATAACAGATAGCGCGATAAATCAAAGGGCATTGTCTGCAGGAGGCCCTAGCGCATGAATCTGTGCAGCGGGAACGACCTCGGACCACCAGGGGCCGAAAAAACCACCGTCTCATGGGGCCGGACACTCTGGGTCAGGGAAAAATCCAATACATAAGTGGTGATATCCCGGGTGCTATTACAGAGAGCGCAATAAATCAAAGTGCATTGTCTGTAGGAGGCCCTGGCGCATGAACCTGTGCAGTGGGAACGACCTCGGACCACCAGGTGCCGAGGAAACCACAGTCTCATGGGGCCGGACACTCAGGGTCAGGGGAAAATCCAATATATATCTGGTGATATCTCGGGTGCTATTACAGATAGCGCAATAAATCAAAGTGCATTGTCTGTAGGAGGCCCTGGCGCATGAATCTGTGCAGCGGGAACGACCTCGGACCACCATGGGCCGAGAACACCACCGTTTCATGAGGTCGGACACTCAGGGTCAGGGGAAAATCCAATATATTTCTGGTGATATCTCGGGTGCTATTAGAGATAGCGCAGTAAACCAAAGTAAATTATCTGCAGGGGGCCCTGGCGCATGAATCTGTGCAGCGGGATCGACCTCGGACCACCAGGGGCCGAGAAAATCACCGTCTCATGGGGCCGGACTGTCAGGCTCAGGGAAAAATCCGATATATATCTGGTGATATCTCGGGTGCTATTAGAGATAGCGCAATAAACCAAAGTGAATTATCTATAGGAGGCCCTGGCGCATGAATCTGTGCAGCGGGAACGACCTCGGACCACCAGGGGCCGACAAAACCACCGTCTCGTGGGGCCGGACACTCAGGGTCAGGGGAAAATCCAATATATATCTGGCGATATCTCGGGTGCTATTACACAGAGCGCTATAAATCAAAGTGCATTGTCTGCAGGAGGCACTGGCGCATGAATCGGTGCAGCGGGAACGACCTCGGACCAGCAGGGGCCGAGAAAACCACCGTCTCATGGGGCCGGACTGTCAGGCTCAGGGAAAGATCCAATATATATCTGGTGATATCTCGGGTGCTATTAGAGATAGCGCAATAAATAAAAGAGCATTGTCTGTAGGAGGCCCTGGCCCATGAATCTGTGCAGCGGGATCGACCTCGGACCACCAGGGGCCGAGAAAACCAGCGTCTCATGTGGCCGGGCTGTCAGGGCCAGGGAAAAATCCAATATAAATCTGGTGATATCTCGGGTGCTATTACAGATAGCGCAATAAATCAAAGTGCATTGTCTGTAGGAGGCACTGGCGAATGAATCTGTGCAGCAAGAACTACCTCGGACCACCAGGGGCCGAGAAAATTACAGATATTCGGAATCCGTCACCCAAGGTCATGTAAAAATCCAGCATATATCTGGTGATATCTCGGGTGCAGGATGCCCTGGCGCCTGAATCTGTGCAGCGGGAACGACCTCGGACCACCAGGGGCCAACAAAACCACCGTCTCATGGGGCCGGACACTCAGGGTCAGGGGAAAATCCAATATATATCTGGTGATATCTCGGGTGCTATTAGAGATAGCGCAATAAATCAAAGTTAATTTTCTGCATGGAGCCCTGGCGCATGAATCTGTTCAGCGGGAACGACCTCGGACCAGCAGGGGCCGAGAACACCACCGTCTCATGGGGTCGGACACTCAGGGTCAGGGGAAAATCCAATATATTTCTGGTGATATCTCGGGTGCTATTAGAGATAGCGCAATAAATCAAAGTGCATTGTCTGCAGGAGGCCCTGGCGCATGAATCTGTGCAGCGGGAACGACCTCGGACCACCAGGGGCCGAGAAAACCACAGTCTCATGGGGCCGGACACTCAGGGTCAGGGGAAAATCAAATATATATCTGGTGATATCTCAGGTGCTATTAGATACAGCGCAATAAATCAAAGTGCATTATCTGCAGGAGGCCCTGGCGCATGAATCTGGGTAGCGGGGACGACCTCGGATCACCAGGGGCCGAGAAAACTGCAGTCTCATAGGGCCGGACACTCAGGGTCTGGGGAAAATCCAATATATATCTGGTGATATCGCGGGTCCTATTACAGATAGCGAAATAAACCAAAGTCAATTATCTGCAGGAGGCCCTGGCGCATGAATCTGTGCAGCGGGAACGACCTCGGTCCACCAGGAGCCGAGAAAACCACCGTCTCATGGGGCTGGTCACTCAGGGTGAGGGAAATATCCAATATATATCTGGTGATATCTCGGGTGCTATTAGAGATAGCGCAATAAACGAAAGTGAATTATCTCCAGGAGGCCCTGGCGCATGAATCTGTGCAGCGGGAACGACCTCGGAACACCAGGGGCCGAAAAACCACCGTCTCATGGGGCCGGACACTCAGGGTCAGGGAAAAATCCAATATATATCTGGTGATATCTCGCGTGCTATTAGAGATAGCGCAATAAACCAAGTGAGTTATCTGCAGGAGGCCCTGTCGCCTGAATCTGTGCAGCGGGAACGACCTCGGACCACCAGGGGCCGAAAAAACCACAGTCTCATGGGGCCGGACACTCAGGGTCAGGGGAAAATCCAATATATATCTGGTGATATCTCGGGTGCTATTAGAGATAGCGCAATAAACCAAAGTGAATTATCTGCAGGAGGCCCTGGCGCATGCATCTGTGCAGCGGGAACGACCTCGCACCACCAGGGGCCGAGAAAACCACAGTCTCATGGGGCCGGACACTCAGGGTCAGGGGAAAATCCAATATATATCTGGTGATATCGCGGGTCCTATTACAGATAGCGAAATAAACCAAAGTCAATTATCTGCAGGAGGCCCTGGCGCATGAATCTGTGCAGCGGGAACGACCTCGGTCCACCAGGAGCCGAGAAAACCACCGTCTCATGGGGCTGGACACTCAGGGTGAGGGAAATATCCAATATATATCTGGTGATATCTCGGGTGCTATTAGAGATAGCGCAATAAACGAAAGTGAATTATCTCCAGGAGGCCCTGGCGCATGAATCTGTGCAGCGGGAACGACCTCGGAACACCAGGGGCCGAGAAAACCACCGTCTCATGGGGCCGGACACTCAGGGTCAGGGAAAAATCCAATATATATCTGGTGATATCTCGCGTGCTATTAGAGATAGTGCAATAAACCAAGTGATTTATCTGCAGGAGGTCCTGGCGTCTGAATCTGTGCAGCGGGAACGACCTCGGACCACCAGGGGCCGAAAAAACCACCGTCTCATGGGGCCGGACACTCTGGGTCAGGGAAAAATCCAATACATAAGTGGTGATATCCCGGGTGCTATTACAGAGAGCGCAATAAATCAAATTGCATTGTCTGTAGGAGGCCGTGGCGCATGAATCTGGGCAGCGGGAACGACCTCGGACCACCAGGGGCCGAGAAGACCACCGTCTCATGGGGCAGGCCACTCAGGGTCAGGGGAAAGTCCAATATGTATCTGGTGATATCTCGGGTGCTATTAGAGATAGCGCAATAAACCAAAGTGAATTATCTGCAGGAGGCCCTGGCGCATGCATCTGTGCAGCAGGAACGACCTCGGACCACCAGGGGCCGAGAAAACCACAGTCTCATGTTGCCGGACACTCTGGGTCAGGGAAAAATCCAATATATACGTAGTGATATCTCGGGTGCTATTACAGATAGCGCAATAAATCAAAGTGCATTGTCTGTAGGAGGCCCTGGCGCATGAATCTGTGCAGCGGGAACGACCTCGGACCACCAGGGGCCGAGAAAACTACAGTCTCATTCGGCCGGACACTCAGGGTCTGGGGAAAATCCAATATATATCTGGTGATATCTCGGGTCCTATTACAGATAGCGAAATAAATCAAAGTGCATTGTCTGTAGGAGGCCCTGGCGCATGAATGTGGCCAGCGGGAACGGCCTCGGTCCACCATGGGCCGAGAAAACCACCGCCTCATGGGGCCGGACACTCAGGGACAGTGAAAAATCCAATATATATCTAGTGATATCTCGGGTGCTATTACAGATAGCGCAATAAACCAAAGTGCATTGTCTGTAGGAGGCCCTGGCGCATGAATCTGGGCCACGGGAACGACCTCGGACAACCATCGGCAGAGGAAACCACAGTCTCATGGGGCCGGACACTCAGGGTCATGGGAAAATCCAATATATATCTGGTGATATCTCGGGTGCTATTAGAGAGAGCGCGATATATCAAAGTGCATTGTCTGCAGGAGGCCCTAGCGCATGAATCTGTGCAGCGAGATCGATCTCGGACCACCAGGGGCCGAGAAAACCACCGACACATGGGGCCGGGCAATCAGGGTCAGGGAAAAATCCACTATATATCTGGTGATATCTCGGGTTCTATAACAGATAGCGCGATAAATCAAAGGGCATTGTCTGCAGGAGGCCCTAGCGCATGAATCTGTGCAGCGGGAACGACCTCGGACCACCAGGGGCCGAAAAAACCACCGTCTCATGGGGCCGGACACTCTGGGTCAGGGAAAAATCCAATACATAAGTGGTGATATCCCGGGTGCTATTACAGAGAGCGCAATAAATCAAAGTGCATTGTCTGTAGGAGGCCCTGGCGCATGAACCTGTGCAGTGGGAACGACCTCGGACCACCAGGTGCCGAGGAAACCACAGTCTCATGGGGCCGGACACTCAGGGTCAGGGGAAAATCCAATATATATCTGGTGATATCTCGGGTGCTATTAGAGGTAGCGCAATAAACCAAAGTGAATTATCTGCAGGAGGCCCTGGCGCATGATTCTGTACAGCGGGAACGACCTCGGACAGCCAGGGGCCGAGAAAACCACCGTCTCATGGGGCCGGACACTCAGGGTCAGTGAAAAATACAATATATATCTGGTGATATCTCGGGTGCTATTACATATGGCGCAATAAATCAAAGTGCATTGTCTGTAGGAGGCCCTTGCGCATGAATCTGTACAGTGGGAACGACCTCGGACCTCCAGGGGCCGAGAAAACCACCGTCTCATGGGGCCGGACACTCAGGGTCAGGGAAAAATCCAATATATATCTGGTGATATCTCGGGTGCTATTAGAGATAGCGCAATAAGCCAAAGTGAATTATCTGCAGGAGGCCCTGTCGCGTGCATCTGTGCAGCGGGAACGACCTCGGACCACCAGGGGCCGAGAAAACCACCGTCTCATGGGGCCGGACTCTCAGGGTCAGGGAAAAATCCAATATATATCTCATGATATCTCGGGTGCTGTTAGAGAGAGCGCCATATATCAAAGTGCATTGTCTGCAGGAGGCCCTACGGCATGAATCTGTGCAGCGAGATCGATCTCGGACCACCAGGGGCCGAGAAAACCACCGACACATGGGGCCGGGCACTCAGGGTCAGGGAAAAATCCAATATATATCTGGTGATATCTCGGGTTCTATTACAGATAGCGCGATAAATCAAAGGGCATTGTCTGCAGGAGGCCCTGGCGCATGAATCTATGCAGCAGCAACGACCTCGGACCACCAGGGGCCAAGAGAATTACAGATTTTCGGTATCCGTCACCCAAGGTCATGAATAAATTCAGCATATATCTGGTGATATCTCGGGTGCTATTAGAGATAGCGCAATAAATCAACGTGCATTGTCTATAGGAGGCCCTGGCGCATCAGCCTGTGCAGTGGGAACGACCTCGGACCACCAGGGGCCGAGGAAACCACCGTCTCATGGCGCCGGACACTCAGGGTCAGGGAAAAATCCAATATATATCTGGTGATATCTCGGGTGCTATTAGAGATAGCGCAATAACTCAAAGTGCTTTGTCTGTAGGAGGCCCTGGCGCATGAATCTGGGCAGCGGAAACGACCTCGGACCACCAGGGGCCGAGAAAACCACAGTCTAATGGAGCCGTACACTCAGGGTCAGGGGAAAATCCAATATATATCTCGTGATATCTCGCGTGCTATTAGAGATAGCGCAATAAACCAAGTGAGTTATCTGCAGGAGGCCCTGGCGCCTGAATCTGTGCAGCGGGAACGACCTCGGACCACCAGGGGCCGAAAAAACCACAGTCTCATGGGGCCGGACACTCAGGGTCAGGGGAATATCCAATATATATCTGGTGATATCTCGGGTGCTATTAGAGATAGCGCAATAAACCAAAGTGAATTATCTGCAGGAGGCCCTGGCGCATGCATCTGTGCAGCGGGAACGACCTCGGACCACCAGGGGCCGAGAAAACCACCGTCTCATGGGGCCGGACACTCTGGGTCAGGGAAAAATCCAATATATATGTGGTGATATCCCGGGTGCTATTACAGATAGCGCAATAAATCAAAGTGCATTGTATATAGGAGGCCCTGGCGCATGAATCTGTGCAGCGGGAACGACCTCGGAACACCAGGGGCCGAGAAAACTACAGTCTCATAGGTCCGGACACTCAGGGTCTGGGGAAAATCCAATATATATCTGGTGATATCGCGGGTCCTATTACAGATAGCGAAATAAACCAAAGTCAATTATCTGCAGGAGGCCCTGGCGCAAGAATCTGTGCAGCGGGAACGACCTCGGACCACCAGGCGCCGAGAAAACCACCGTCTCATGGGGCCGGACACTCAGGGTCAGGGAAAAATGCAATATATATCTGGTGATATGTCGGGTGCTATTACAGATAGCGCAATACATCAAAGTGCATTGTCTGGAGGAGGCCCTGGCGCATGAATCTGGGTAGCGGGGACGACCTCGGACCACCAGGGGCCGAGAAAACCACAGTCTAATGGAGCCGGACACTCAGGGTCAGGGGAAAATCCAATATATATCTGGTGATATCTCGGGTGCTATTAGAGATAGCGCAATAAACCAAAGTGAATTATCTGCAGGAGGCCCTGGCGCATGAATCTGTAAACCGGGAACGACCTCGGACCACCAGGGGCCGAGAAAACCACAGTCTCATGGGGCCGGACACTCAGGGTCAGGGGAAAATCCAATATATATCTGGTGATATCTCGCGTGCTATTAGAGATAGCGCAATAAACCAAGTGAGTTATCTGCAGGAGGCCCTGGCGCCTGAATCTGTGCAGCGGGAACGACCTCGGACCACCAGGGGCCGAAAAAACCACAGTCTCATGGGGCCGGACACTCAGGGTCAGGGGAAAATCCAATATATATCTGGTGATATCTCGGGTGCTATTAGAGATAGCGCAATAAACCAAAGTGAATTATCTGCAGCAGGCCCTGGCGCATGCATCTGTGCAGCGGGAACGACCTCGGACCACCAGGGGCTGAGACAACCACAGTCTCATGGGGCTGAGAACTCATGGTCAGGGAAAAATCCAATATATATCTGGTGATATCTCGGGTGCTATTACAGATAGCGCAATAAACCAAAGTGTGTTATCTGCAAGAGGCCCTGGCACATGAATCTGTGCAGCGGGAACGACATCGGATCACCAGGGGCCGAGAAAGCCACCATCTCATGGGGCCGGACACTCAGGGTCAGCGGAAAATCCAATATATATCTGGTGATATCTCGGGTGCTATTACAGATAGCGCAATAAACCAAAGTGCATTGTCTGTAGGAGGCCCTGGCGCACGAATCTGTGCAGCGGGAACGACCTCGGACCACCGGGGGCCGAGAAAAACACCGTCTCATGGGGCCGGACGCTCAGGGTCAGTGAAAAGTCCAATATATATCTAGTGATATCTCGGGTGCTATTACAGATAGCGCAATAAATCAAACTGCATTGTCTGTAGGAGGCCCTGGCGCATGAATCTGTGCAGCGGGAACGACCTCGGACCACCAGGGTCCGAGAAAACCACAGTCTCATGGGGCCGGACACTCGGGGTCAGGGAAAAATCCAATATATATCTGGTGATATCTTGGGTTCTATTAGAGATAGCGCAATAAATCGAAGTGAATTATCTGCAGGAGGCCCTGGCGCATGAATCTGTGCAGCGGGAACGACCTCGGACCACCAGGGGCCGAGACAACCACCGTCTCATGGGGCCGGACATTCAGGGTCAGGGTAAAGTCCAATATATATCTGGTGATATCTCGGGTGCTATTACAGATAGCGCAATAAATCGAAGTGCATTGTCTGTAGGAGGCCGTGGCGCATGAATCTGTACAGCGGGAACGACCTCGGACCACCAGGGGTCGAGACAACCACCGTCTCATGGGGCCGGACATTCAGGGTCGGGGTAAAGTCCAATATATATCTGGTGATATCTCGGGTGCTATTACAGATAGCGCAATAAATCAAAGTGCATTGTCTGTAGGAGGCCCTGGCGCATGAATCTGTGCAGCGGGAACGACCTCGGACAACCATCGGCAGAAAAAACCACAGCCTCATGGGGTCGGACACTCAGGGTCAGGAAAAAATCCAATATATATCTATTGATATCTCGGGTACTATTAGAGATAGCGCAATAAACCAAAGTGAATTATCTGCAGGAGGCACTGGCGCATGAATCTGTGCAGCGGGAACGTCCTCGGACCTCCAGGGGCCGAGACAACCACCGTCTCATGTGGCCGGACACTCAGGGTCATGGTAAAATCCAATATATATCTGGTGATATCTCTGGTGCTATTACAGATAGCGCAATAAATAAAAGTGCATTGTCTGTAGGATGCCGTGGCGCATGAATCTGCGCAGCGGGAACGACCTCGGACCACCAGGGGCCGAGAAAACCACAGTCTCATGGGGCCGGACACTCATGGTCAGGGGAAAATCCAATATATATCTGGTGATATCTCGGGTGCTATTACAGATAGCGCAATAAATCAAAGTGCATTGTCTGCAAGAGGCCCTGTTGCATGAATCTGTGCAGCGGGAACGACCTCGGACCACCATCGGCAGAGAAAACCACAGTCTCATGGGGCCGGACACTCAGGGTCAGGGAAAAATCCTATATATATCTGGTGATATCTCGGGTGCTATTAGAGATAGCGCAGTAATCCAAAGTGAATTATCTGCGGGAGGCACTGGCGCATGAATCTGTGCAGCGGGAACGTCCGCGGACCACCAGGGGCCGAAAAAACCACTGACACATGGGCCCGGACTCTCAGGGTCAGGCATAAATCTAATATATATCTGGTGATATCTCGGGTGCTATTGCAGATAGCGCAATAAACCAACGTGCATTGTCTGTAGGAGGCCCTGGCGCATGAATCTGTGCAGCGGGAACGACCTGGGACCACCAGGGGCCGAGAAAACCACAGTCTCATGGGGCCGAGTACTCATGGTCAGGGAAAAATCCAATATATATCTGGTGATATCTCGGGTGCTATTACAGATAGCGCAATAAACCAAAGTGAGTTATCTGCAAGAGGCCCTGGCACATGAATCTGTGCAGCGGGAACGACATCGGACAACCGGGGGCCGAGAAAAACACCGTCTCATGGGGCCGGACGCTCAGGGTCAGTGAAAAATAAAATATATATCTGGTGATATCTCGGGTGCTATTACAGATAGCGCAATAAATCAAACTGCATTGTCTGTAGGAGGCCCTGGCGCATGAATCTGTGCAGCGGGAACGACCTCGGACCACCAGGGTCCGAGAAAATCACAGTCTCATGGGGCCGGACACTCAGGGTCAGGGGAATATCCAATATGTATCTGGTGATATGTCCGGTGCTATTAGAGATAGCGCAATAAACCAAACAGAATTATCTGCAGGAGGCCCTGGCGCATGTATCTGTGCAACGGGAACGACCTCGGACCACCAGGGGCCGAGAAAACCACAGTCTCATGGGGCCGGACACTCAGGGTCTGGGAAAAATCCAATATATATCTGGTGATATCTTGGGTGCTATCACAGATAGCGCAATAAATCAAAGTGCATTGTCTGTAGGAGGCCCTGGCGCATGAATCTGTGCAGCGGGAACGACCGCGGACCACCAGGGGCCGAGAAAACCACAGTCTCATGGGGCCGGACACTCAGGGTCAGGGGAAAATCCAATATATATCTGGTGATATCTCGGGTGCTATTACATATAGCGCAATAAATCAAAGTGCATTGTCTGTAGGAGGCCCTGGCGCATGAATCTGTGCAGCGGGAACGACCTCGGACCACCAGGGGCCGAGAAAACCACAGTCTCATGGGGCCGGACTCCCATTGTCAGGGAAAAATCCAATATATATCTGGTGATATCTCGGGTGCTATTAGTGATAGCGCAATAAACCAAAGTGTATTGTCTGCAAGAGGCCCTGGTGCATGAATCTGTGCAGCGGGAACGACCTCGGACCACCATCGGCAGAGAAAACCACAGTCTCATGGGGTCGGGCACTCAGGGTCAGGGAAGAATCCAATATATATCTGATGATATCTCGGGTACTATTAGAGATAGCGCAGTAATCCAAAGTGAATTATCTGCGGGAGGCACTGGCGCATGAATCTGTGCAGCGGGAACGTCCTCGGACCTCCAGGGGCCGAGACAACCACAGTCTCATGGGGCCGAGAACTCATGGTCAGGGAAAAATCCAATATATATCTGGTGATATCTCGGGTGCTATTACAGATAGCGCAATAAACCAAAGTGAGTTATCTGCAAGAGGCCCTGGCACATGAATCTGTGCAGCGGGAACGACATCGGATCACCAGGGGCCGAGAAAACCACCATCTCATGGGGCCGGACACTCAGGGTCAGCGGAAAATCCAATATATATCTGGTGATATCTCTGGTGCTATTGCAGATAGCGCAATAAACCAAAGTGCATTGTCTGTAGGAGGCCCTGGCGCACGAATCTGTGTAGCGGGAACGACCTCGGACCACCAGGGGCCGAGAAAACCACCGTCTCATGGGGCCGGACACTCAGGGTCAGTGAAAAATCCAATATATATCTGGTGATATCTCGGGTGCTATTGCAGATAGCGCAATAAATCAAAGTGCATTGTCTGTAGGAGGCCCTGGTGCATGAATCTGTGCAACGGGAACTACCTCGGACCACAAGGGGCCGAGACAACCACCGTCTCATGGGGCCGGACACTCAGGGTCAGGGAAAAATACAATATATATCTGGTGATATCTCGGGTGCTATTACAGATAGCGCAATAAATCGAAGTGCATTGTCTGTAGGAGGCCCTGGCGCATGAATCTGTGCAGCGGGAACGACCACGGACCACCAGGGGCCGAGAAAACCACCGTCTCATGGGGCCGGACACTCAGGGTCAGTGAAAAATCCAATATATATCTGGTGATATCTCGGGTGCTATTGCAGATAGCGCAATAAATCAAAGTGCATTGTCTGTAGGAGGCCCTGGCGCATGAATCTGTGCAGCGGGAACGACCTCGGACCACCAGGGGCCGAGACAACCACCGTCTCATGGGGCCGGACGCTCAGGTTCAGTGAAAAATAAAATATATATCTGGTGATATCTCGGGTGCTATTACAGATAGCGCAATAAATCAAACTGCATTGTCTGTAGGAGGCCCTGGCGCATGAATCTGTGCAGCGGGAACGACCTCGGACCACCAGGGGCCGAGAAAACCACAGTCTCATGGGGCCAGACACTCAGGGTCTGGGAAAAATCCAATATATATCTGGTGATATCTTGGGTGCTATTAGAGTTAGCGCAATAAACCAAAGTGAATTATCTGCAGGAGGCCCTGGCGCATGAATCTGTGCAGCGGGAACGACCTCGGACCACCAGGGGCCGAGACAACCACCGTCTCATGGGGCCGGACATTCAGGGTCAGGGTAAAGTCCAATATATATCTGGTGATATCTCGGGTGCTATTAGAGATAGCGCAATAAACCAAAGTGAATTATCTGCAGGAGGCCCTGGCACATGAATCTGTGCAGCGGGAACGACCTCGGACCACCAGGGGCCGAGAAAATCACCGTCTCATGGGGCCGGACACTCAGGGTCAGGGAAAAATGCAATATATATCTGGTGATATCTCGGGTGCTATTAGATACAGCGCAATAAACAAAAGTGATTTATCTGTAGGAGGCCCTGGCGCATGAATCTGTGCAGCGGGAACGACCTCGGACCACCAGGGGCCGAGACAACCACAGTCTCATGGGGCCGAGAACTCATGGTCAGGGAAAAATCCAATATATATCTGGTGATATCTCGGGTGCTATTACAGATAGCGCAATAAACCAAAGTGAGTTATCTGCAAGAGGCCCTGGCACATGAATCTGTGCAGCGGGAACGACATCGGATCACCAGGGGCCGAGAAAACCACCATCTCATGGGGCCGGACACTCAGGGTTAGCGGAAAATCCAATATATATCTGGTGATATCTCTGGTGCTATTGCAGATAGCGCAATAAACCAAAGTGCATTGTCTGTAGGAGGCCCTGGCGCACGAATCTGTGTAGCGGGAACGACCTCGGACCACCAGGGGCCGAGAAAACCACCGTCTCATGGGGCCGGACACTCAGGGTCAGTGAAAAATCCAATATATATCTGGTGATATCTCGGGTGCTATTGCAGATAGCGCAATAAATCAAAGTGCATTGTCTGTAGGAGGCCCTGGTGCATGAATCTGTGCAACGGGAACTACCTCGGACCACAAGGGGCCGAGACAACCACCGTCTCATGGGGCCGGACACTCAGGGTCAGGGAAAAATACAATATATATCTGGTGATATCTCGGGTGCTATTACAGATAGCGCAATAAATCAACGCGCATTGTCTGCAGGAGGCCCTGGCGCATGAATCTGTGCAGCGGGATCGACCTCGGAACACCAGGCGCCGAGAAAATTACAGATATTCTGAATCCGTCACCCAAGGTCATGTAAAAATCCAATATATATCTGGTGATATCTCGGGTGCCATTAGAGATAGCGCAATAAATCAACGTGAATTATCTGCAGGGGGTCCTGGCGCATGAATCTGTGCAGCGGGACGAACTCCGACCACCAGGGGCCGAGAAAACAACCGTTTCATGGGGCCGGACACTCAGGGTCAGGGGAAAATCCAATATATATATGGTGATATCTCGGGTGCTATTACAGATAGCGCAATAAATCAAAGTGCATTGTCTGTAGGAGGCCCTGGCGCATGAATCTGTGCAGCGGGACGACGTCGGACCACCAGGGGCCGAGAAAACCACCGTTTCATGGGGCCGGACACTCAGGGTCAGGGGAAAATCCAATATATATATGGTGATATCTCGGGTGCTATTACAGATAGCGCAATAAATCAGAGTGCATTGTCTGTAGGAGGCCCTGGCGCATGAATCTGTGCAGCGGGATCGACCTCGGACAACGAGGGACCGAGAAAACCATCGACACATGGGGCCGGACTTTCAGGGTCAAGGAAAAATGCAATATATATCTGGTGATATCTCGGGTGCCATTTGAGATAGCGCAATAAATCAAAGTGCATTGTCTTTAGGAGGCCCTGGCGCATGAATCTGTGCAGCAGGAACGACCTCGGACCACCAGGCGCCGAGAAAATTACAGATATTCGGATTCCGTCACCCAAGGTCATGTAAAAATCCAGCATATATCTGGTGATATCTCGGGTGCCATTAGAGATAACGCAATAAATCAAAGTGCATTGCCTGTAGGAGGCCCTGGCGCATGAATCTGTGCAGCGGGATCGACCTGGGACCACCAGGGGCCGAGAAAATCACCGTCTCATGGGGCTGGACTGTCAGTGTCAGGGAAAAATCCAATATATATCTGGTGATACCTCGGGTGCCATTAGAGATAGCGCAATAAATCAAAGTGAATTATCTGCAGGGGGTCCTGGCGCATGAATCTCTGCAGCGGGAACGACCTCGGACCACCAGGGGCCGAGAAAATTACAGATATTCGGAATCCGTCAACCAAGGTCATGTAAAAATCCAGCATATATCTGGTGATATCTAGGGTGCTATTACAGATAGCGCCATAAACCAAACTGAATTGTCTGCAGGAATCCCTGGCGCATGAATCTGTGCAGCGGGACGACCTCGGACCACCAGGGGCCGAGAAAACAACCGTCTCATGGGGTCGGACACTCAGGGTCAGGGAAAAATCAAATATATATCTGGTGATATCTCGGATGCTATTACAGATAGCGCAATAAACCAAAGTGCATTGTCTGTAGGAGGCCCTGGCGAATGAATCTGTGCAGCGGGATCGACCTCGGACCACCAGGGGCCGAGAAAATCACCGTCTCATGGAGCCGGACTGTCAGTGTCAGGGAAAAATCCAATATATATCTGGTGATATCACGGGTGGTGTTAGAGATAGCGCAATAAATCAACGCGCATTGTCTGCAGGAGGCCCTGGCGCATGAATCTGTGCAGCGGGATCGACCTCGGAACACCAGGCGCCGAGAAAATTACAGATATTCTGAATCCGTCACCCAAGGTCATGTAAAAATCCAATATATATCTGGTGATATCTCGGGTGCCATTAGAGATAGCGCAATAAATCAACGTGAATTATCTGCAGGGGGTCCGGGCGCATGAATCTGTGCAGCGGGACGAACTCCGACCACCAGGGGCCGAGAAAACAACCGTTTCATGGGGCCGGACACTCAGGGTCAGGGGAAAATCCAATATATATATGGTGATATCTCGGGTGCTATTACAGATAGCGCAATAAATCAAAGTGCATTGTCTGTAGGAGGCCCTGGCGCATGAATCTGTGCAGCGGGATCGACCTCGGACCACGAGGGACCGAGAAAACCATCGACACATGGGGCCGGACTGTCAGGGTCAGGGAAAAATCAAATATATATCTGGTGATATCTCGGATGCTATTACAGATAGCGCAATAAACCAAAGTGCATTGTCTGTAGGAGGCCCTGGCGAATGAATCTGTGCAGCGGGATCGACCTCGGACAACCAGGGGCCGAGAAAATCACCGTCTCATGGGGCCGGACTGTCAGTGTCAGGGAAATATCCAATATACATCTGGTGATATCACGGGTGGTGTTAGAGATAGCGCAATAAATCAACGCGCATTGTCTGCAGGAGGCCCTGGCGCATGAATCTATGCAGCGGGATCGACCTCGGAACACCAGGCGCCGAGAAAATTACAGATATTCTGAATCCGTCACCCAAGGTCATGTAAAAATCCAATATATATCTGGTGATATCTCGGGTGCCATTAGAGATAGCGCAATAAATCAACGTGAATTATCTGCAGGGGGTCCTGGCGCATGAATCTGTGCAGCGGGACGAACTCCGACCACCAGGGGCCGAGAAAACCATCGACACATGGGGCCGGACTGTCAGGGTCAAGGAAAAATCCAATATATATCCTGTGATATCTCGGAAGCTATTACAGATAGCGCAATAAATCAAAGTGCATTGTCTGCAGGAGGCCCTGGCGCATGAATCTGTGCAGCGGGATCGACCTCGGAACACCAGGCGCCGAGAAAATTACAGATATTCTGAATCCGTCACCCAAGGTCATGTAAAAATCCAATATATATCTGGTGATATCTCGGGTGCCATTAGAGATAGCGCAATAAATCAACGTGAATTATCTGCAGGGGGTCCTGGCGCATGAATCTGTGCAGCGGGACGAACTCCGACCACCAGGGGCCGAGAAAACAACCGTTTCATGGGGCCGGACACTCAGGGTCAGGGGAAAATCCAATATATATATGGTGATATCTCGGGTGCTATTACAGATAGCGCAATAAATCAAAGTGCATTGTCTGTAGGAGGCCCTGGCGCATGAATCTGTGCAGCGGGATCGACCTCGGACCACGAGGGACCGAGAAAACCATCGACACATGGGGCCGGACTGTCAGGGTCAAGGAAAAATCCAATATATATCCTGTGATATCTCGGAAGCTATTACAGATAGCGCAATAAATCAAAGTGCATTGTCTGTAGGAGGCCCTGGCGCATGAATCTGTGCAGCGGGACGACGTCGGACCACCAGGGGCCGAGAAAACCACCGTTTCATGGGGCCGGACACTCAGGGTCAGGGGAAAATCCAATATATATATGGTGATATCTCGGGTGCTATTACAGATAGCGCAATAAATCAGAGTGCATTGTCTGTAGGAGGCCCTGGCGCATGAATCTGTGCAGCGGGATCGACCTCGGACCACGAGGGACCGAGAAAACCATCGACACATGGGGCCGGACTTTCAGGGTCAAGGAAAAATGCAATATATATCTGGTGATATCTCGGGCGCCATTTGAGATAGTGCAATACATCAAAGTGCATTGTCTGTAGGAGGCCCTGGCGCATGAATCTGTGCAGCGGGAACGACCTCGGACCACCAGGGGCAGAGAAAACGACCGTCTCATGGGGCCGGACACTCAGGGTCATGGAAAAATCCAATATATATCTGGTGATATCTCGGGTGCTATTAGAGATAGCGCAATAAATCAAAGTGAATTATCTGCAGGGTTCCCTGGCGCATGAATCTGTGCAGCGGGACGACGTCGGACCACCAGGGCCCGAGAAAACCACTGTTTCATGGGGCCGGACACTCAGGGTCAGGGGAAAATCCAATATATATCTGGTGATATCTCGGGTTCTATTACAGATAGCGCAATAAACCAAAGTGAATTATCTGCAGGAGGCCCTGGCGCATAAACCTGTGCAGCGGGAACGACCTCGGACCACCAGTGGCCGAGAAAACCACCGTCTCATGGGGCCGGACACTCAGGGTCAGGGGAAAATCCAATATATATCTGGTGATATCTCGGGTGCTATTACAGATAGCGCAATAAATCAAAGTGCATTGTCTGTAGGAGGCCCTGGCGCATGAATCTGTGCAGCGGGAACGACCTCGGACCACCAGGGGCCGAGAAAACCACCGGCTCATGGGGCCGGACACTCAGGGTCAGGGAAAAATCCAATATATATCTGGTGATATCTCGGGTGCTATTACAGATAGCGCAATAAACAAACGCGCATTGTCTGCAGGAGGCCCTAGCGCATGAATCTGTGCAGCGGGAACGACCTGGGACCACCAGGGGCCGAGAAAACCACAGTCTCATGGGGCCGAGAACTCATGGTCAGGGAAGAATCCAATATATATCTGGTGATATCTCGGGTGCTATTACAGATAGCGCAATACACCAAAGTGAGTTATCTGCAAGAGGCCCTGGCACATGAATCTGTGCAGCGGGAACGACATCGGACCACCGGGGGCCGAGAACAACACCGTCTCATGGGGCCGGACGCTCAGGGTGAGTGAAAAATAAAATATATATCTGGTGATATCTCGGGTGCTATTACAGATAGCGCAATAAATCAAACTGCATTGTCTGTAGGAGGCCCTGGCGCATGAATCTATGCAGCGGGAACGACCTCGGACCACCAGGGTCCGAGAAAATCACAGTCTCATGGGGCCGGACACTGAGGGTCAGGGGAATATCCAATATATATCTGGTGATATCTCGGGTGCTATTAGTGATAGCGCAATAAACCAAAGTGTATTGTCTGCAAGAGGCCCTGGTGCATGAATCTGTGCAGCGGGACTGACCTCGGACCACCATCGGCAGAGAAAACCACAGTCTCATGGGGTCGGACACTCAGGGTCAGGGGAAAATCCAATATATATCTGGTGATATCTCGGGTGCTATTACAGATAGCGCAATAAATCAAAGTGCATTGTCTGTAGGAGGCCCTGGCGCATGAATCTGTGCAGCAGGAACGACCTCGGACCGCCAGGCGCCGAGAAAATTACAGATATTCGGATTCCGTCACCCAAGGTCATGTAAAAATCCAGCATATATCTGGTGATATCTCGGGTGCTATTACAGATAGCGCAATAAATCAAAGTGCATTGTCTGTAGGAGGCCCTGGCGAATGAATCTGTGCAGCGGGATCGACCTCGGACCACCAGGGGCCGAGAAAATCACCGTCTCATGGGGCCGGACTGTCAGTGTCAGGGAAAAATCCAATATATATCTGGTGATATCACGGGTGGTGTTAGAGATAGCGCAATAAATCAACGCGCATTGTCTGCAGGAGGCCCTGGCGCATGAATCTGTGCAGCGGGATCGACCTCGGAACACCAGGCGCCGAGAAAATTACAGATATTCTGAATCCGTCACCCAAGGTCATGTAAAAATCCAATATATATCTGGTGATATCTCGGGTGCCATTAGAGATAGCGCAATAAATCAACGTGAATTATCTGCAGGGGGTCCTGGCGCATGAATCTGTGCAGCGGGACGAACTCCGACCACCAGGGGCCGAGAAAACAACCGTTTCATGGGGCCGGACACTCAGGGTCAGGGGAAAATCCAATATATATATGGTGATATCTCGGGTGCTATTACAGATAGCGCAATAAATCAAAGTGCATTGTCTGTAGGAGGCCCTGGCGCATGAATCTGTGCAGCGGGACGACGTCGGACCACCAGGGGCCGAGAAAACCACCGTTTCATGGGGCCGGACACTCAGGGTCAGGGGAAAATCCAATATATATATGGTGATATCTCGGGTGCTATTACAGATAGCGCAATAAATCAGAGTGCATTGTCTGTAGGAGGCCCTGGCGCATGAATCTGTGCAGCGGGATCGACCTCGGACAACGAGGGACCGAGAAAACCATCGACACATGGGGCCGGACTTTCAGGGTCAAGGAAAAATGCAATATATATCTGGTGATATCTCGGGTGCCATTTGAGATAGCGCAATAAATCAAAGTGCATTGTCTTTAGGAGGCCCTGGCGCATGAATCTGTGCAGCGGGATCGACCTGGGACCACCAGGGGCCGAGAAAATCACCGTCTCATGGGGCTGGACTGTCAGTGTCAGGGAAAAATCCAATATATATCTGGTGATACCTCGGGTGCCATTAGAGATAGCGCAATAAATCAAAGTGAATTATCTGCAGGGGGTCCTGGCGCATGAATCTCTGCAGCGGGAACGACCTCGGACCACCAGGGGCCGAGAAAATCACAGATATTCGGAATCCGTCAACCAAGGTCATGTAAAAATCCAGCATATATCTGGTGATATCTAGGGTGCTATTACAGATAGCGCCATAAACCAAACTGAATTGTCTGCAGGAATCCCTGGCGCATGAATCTGTGCAGCGGGACGACCTCGGACCACCAGGGGCCGAGAAAACAACCGTCTCATGGGGTCGGACACTCAGGGTCAGGGAAAAATCAAATATATATCTGGTGATATCTCGGATGCTATTACAGATAGCGCAATAAACCAAAGTGCATTGTCTGTAGGAGGCCCTGGCGAATGAATCTGTGCAGCGGGATCGACCTCGGACCACCAGGGGCCGAGAAAATCACCGTCTCATGGGGCCGGACTGTCAGTGTCAGGGAAAAATCCAATATATATCTGGTGATATCACGGGTGGTGTTAGAGATAGCGCAATAAATCAACGCGCATTGTCTGCAGGAGGCCCTGGCGCATGAATCTGTGCAGCGGGATCGACCTCGGAACACCAGGCGCCGAGAAAATTACAGATATTCTGAATCCGTCACCCAAGGTCATGTAAAAATCCAATATATATCTGGTGATATCTCGGGTGCCATTAGAGATAGCGCAATAAATCAACGTGAATTATCTGCAGGGGGTCCTGGCGCATGAATCTGTGCAGCGGGACGAACTCCGACCACCAGGGGCCGAGAAAACAACCGTTTCATGGGGGCGGACACTCAGGGTCAGGGGAAAATCCAATATATATATGGTGATATCTCGGGTGCTATTACAGATAGCGCAATAAATCAAAGTGCATTGTCTGTAGGAGGCCCTGGCGCATGAATCTGTGCAGCGGGATCGACCTCGGACCACGAGGGACCGAGAAAACCATCGACACATGGGGCCGGACTGTCAGGGTCAGGGAAAAATCAAATATATATCTGGTGATATCTCGGATGCTATTACAGATAGCGCAATAAACCAAAGTGCATTGTCTGTAGGAGGCCCTGGCGAATGAATCTGTGCAGCGGGATCGA
Source organism: Nomia melanderi (assembly GCF_051020985.1). NCBI lineage: Eukaryota > Metazoa > Arthropoda > Insecta > Hymenoptera > Halictidae > Nomia > Nomia melanderi. Next base: position 4,656,270 of record NW_027475130.1, read on the forward strand.
CCTCGGACCACCAGGGGCCGAGAAAATCACCGTCTCATGGGGCCGGACTGTCAGTGTCAGGGAAAAATCCAATATACATCTGGTGATATCACGGGTGGTGTTAGAGATAGCGCAATAAATCAACGCGCATTGTCTGCAGGAGGCCCTGGCGCATGAATCTGTGCAGCGGGATCGACCTCGGAACACCAGGCGCCGAGAAAATTACAGATATTCTGAATCCGTCACCCAAGGTCATGTAAAAATCCAATATATATCTGGTGATATCTCGGGTGCCATTAGAGATAGCGCAATAAATCAACGTGAATTATCTGCAGGGGGTCCTGGCGCATGAATCTGTGCAGCGGGACGAACTCCGACCACCAGGGGCCGAGAAAACAACCGTTTCATGGGGCCGGACACTCAGGGTCAGGGGAAAATCCAATATATATATGGTGATATCTCGGGTGCTATTACAGATAGCGCAATAAATCAAAGTGCATTGTCTGTAGGAGGCCCTGGCGCATGAATCTGTGCAGCGGGATCGACCTCGGACCACGAGGGACCGAGAAAACCATCGACACATGGGGCCGGACTGTCAGGGTCAAGGAAAAATCCAATATATATCCTGTGATATCTCGGAAGCTATTACAGATAGCGCAATAAATCAAAGTGCATTGTCTGTAGGAGGCCCTGGCGCATGAATCTGTGCAGCGGGACGACGTCGGACCACCAGGGGCCGAGAAAACCACCGTTTCATGGGGCCGGACACTCAGGGTCAGGGGAAAATCCAATATATATATGGTGATATCTCGGGTGCTATTACAGATAGCGCAATAAATCAGAGTGCATTGTCTGTAGGAGGCCCTGGCGCATGAATCTGTGCAGCGGGATCGACCTCGGACCACGAGGGACCGAGAAAACCATCGACACATGGGGCCGGACTTTCAGGGTCAAGGAAAAATGCAATATATATCTGGTGATATCTCGGGTGCCATTTGAGATAGCGCAATACATCAAATCGCATTGCCTGTAGGAGGCCCTGGCGCATGAATCTGTGCAGCGGGAACGACCTCGGACCACCAGGGGCAGAGAAAACGACCGTCTCATGGGGCCGGACACTCAGGGTCATGGAAAAATGCAATATATATCTGGTGATATCTCGGGTGCTATTAGAGATAGCGCAATAAATCAAAGTGAATTATCTGCAGGGTTCCCTGGCGCATGAATCTGTGCAGCGGGACGACGTCGGACCACCAGGGCCCGAGAAAACCACTGTTTCATGGGGCAGGACACTCAGGGTCAGGGGAAAATCCAATATATATCTGGTGATATCTCGGGTTCTATTACAGATAGCGCAATAAACCAAAGTGAATTATCTGCAGGAGGCCCTGGCGCATAAACCTGTGCAGCGGGAACGACCTCGGACCACCAGTGGCCGAGAAAACCACCGTCTCATGGGGCCGGACACTCAGGGTCAGGGGAAAATCCAATATATATCTGGTGATATCTCGGGTGCTATTACAGATAGCGCAATAAATCAAAGTGCATTGTCTGTAGGAGGCCCTGGCGCATGAATCTGTGCAGCGGGAACGACCTCGGACCACCAGGGGCCGAGAAAACCACAGTCGCATGGGGCCGGACTCTCAGGGTCAGGGGAAAATCCAATATATATCTGGTGATATCTCGGGTGCTATTAGATACAGCGCAATAAATCAAAGTTCATTGTCTGTAGGAGGCCCTGGCGCATGAATCTGTGCAGCGGGAACGACCTCGGACCACCAGGGGCCGAGAAAACCACAGTCTCATGGGGCCGGACACCCAGGGTCAGGGGTAAATCCAATATATATCTGGTGATATCTCGGGTGCTATTAGATACAGCGCAATAAACCAAAGTGGATTATCTGCAGGAGGCCCTGGCGCATGAATCTGGGCAGCGGGAACGACCTCCGACCACCAGGGGCCGAGAAAACCACAGTCTAATGGGGCCGGACACTCAGGGTCAGGGGAAAATCCAATATATAACTGGTGATATCTCGGGTGCTATTGGATACAGCGCAATAAACCAAAGTGAATTATCTGCAAGAGGCCCTGGCGCATGCATCTGTGCAGCGGGAACGACCTCGGACCACCAGGGGCCGAGAAAACCACAGTCTCATGGGGCCGGACACTCAGGGTCAGGGGAAAATCCAATATATATCTGGTGATATCCCGGGTGCTATTACAGATAGCGCAATAAATCAAAGTGCATTGTCTATAGGAGGCCCTGGCGCATGAATCTGTGCAGCGGGAACGACCTCGGACCACCAGGGGCCGAGAAAACTACAGTCTCATTCGGCCGGACACTCAGGGTCTGGGGAAAATCCGATATATATCTGGTGATATCTCGGGTCCTATTACAGATAGCGAAATAAATCAAAGTGCATTGTCTGTAGGAGGTCCTGGCGCATGAATGTGGCCAGCGGGAACGACCTCGGTCCACCATGGGCCGAGAAAACCACCGTCTCATGGGGCCGGACACTCAGGGACAGTGAAAAATCCAATATATATCTAGTGATATCTCGGGTGCTATTACAGATAGCGCAATAAAACAAAGTGCATTGTCTGTAGGAGGCCCTGGCGCATGAATCTGGGCCACGGGAACGACCTCGGACCACCAGAGGCCGAGAAAAACACAGTCTCATGGGGCCGGACACTCAGGGTCAGGGAAAAATCCAATATATATCTGGTGATATCTCGGGTGCTATTAGAGATAGCGCAATAAACCAAAGTGCATTGTCTGTAGGAGGCCTTGGCGCATGAATCTGTGCAGAGGGAACGACCTCGGACAACCATCGGCAGAGAAAACCACAGTCTCATGGGGCCGGACACTCAGGGTCATGGGAAAATCCAATATATATCTGGTGATATCTCGGGTGCTATTAGAGAGAGCGCGATATATCAAAGTGCATTGTCTGCAGGAGGCCCTAGCGCATGAATCTGTGCAGCGAGATCGATCTCGGACCACCAGGGGCCGAGAAAACCACCGACACATGGGGCCGGGCACTCAGGGTCAGGGAAAAATCCACTATATATCTGGTGATATCTCGGGTTCTATTACAGATAGCGCGATAAATCAAAGGGCATTGTCTGTAGGAGGCCCTGGCGCATGAACCTGTGCAGTGGGAACGACCTCGGACCACCAGGGGCCGAGGAAACCACAGTCTCATGGGGCCGGACACTCAGGGTCAGTGAAAAATCCAATATATATCTGGTGATATCTCGGGTGCTATTACATATGGCGCAATAAATCAAAGTGCATTGTCTGTAGGAGGCCCTTGCGCATGAATCTGTACAGCGGGAACGACCTCGGACCTCCAGGGGCCGAGAAAACCACCGTCTCATGGGGCCGGACACTCAGGGTCAGGGAAAAATCCAATATATATCTGGTGATATCTCGGGTGCTATTAGAGATAGCGCAATAAGCCAAAGTGAATTATCTGCAGGAGGCACTGGCGCATGAATCTGTGCAACGGGAACGACCTCGGACCACCAGGGGCCGAGAAAACCACAGTCTCATGGGGCCGGACACTCAGGGTCAGGGAAAAATCCAATATATATCTGGTGATATCTTGTGTGCTATTAGATACTGCGCAATAAACAAAAGTGAATTATCTGCAGGAGGCCCTGGCGCATGAATCTGTGCAGCGGGAACGACCTCGGACCACCAGGCGCCGAGAAAACCACCGTCTCATGGGGCCGGACACTCAGGGTCAGGGAAAAATGCAATAAATATCTGGTGATATGTCGGGTGCTTTTACAGATAGCGCAATACATCAAAGTGCATTGTCTGGAGGAGGCCCTGGCGCATGAATCTGGGTAGCGGGGACGACCTCGGACCACCAGGGGCCGAGAAAACCACAGTCTCATGGGGCCGGACACTCAGGGTCAGGGGAAAATCCAATATATATCTGGTGATATCTCGCGTGCTATTAGAGATAGCGCAATAAACCAAGTGAGTTATCTGCAGGAGGCCCTGGCGCCTGAATCTGTGCAGCGGGAACTCCCTCGGACCACCAGGGGCCGAAAAAACCACAGTCTTATGGGGCCGGACACTCAGGGTCAGGGGAAAATCCAATATATATCTGGTGATATCTCGGGTGCTATTAGAGATAGCGCAATAAACCAAAGTGAATTATCTGCAGCAGGCCCTGGCGCATGCATCTGTGCAGCGGGAACGACCTCGGACCACCAGGGGCTGAGACAACCACAGTCTCATGGGGCCGGACACTCAGGGTCAGGGCAAAATCCAATATATATCTGGTGATATCTCGGGTGCTATTACAGATAGCGCAATGAATCAAACTGCATTGTCTGTAGGAGGCCCTGGCTCCTGAATCTGTGCAGCGGGAACGACCTCGGACCACCAGGGGCCGAGAAAACCACAGTCTCATGGGGCCGGACACTCAGGGTCAGGGGAAAATCCAATATATATCTGGTGATATCCCGGGTGCTATTACAGATAGCGCAATAAATCAAAGTGCATTGTCTATAGGAGGCCCTGGCGCATGAATCTGTGCAGCGGGAACGACCTCGGATCACCAGGGGCCGAGAAAACTGCAGTCTCATAGGGCCGGACACTCAGGGTCAGTGAAAAATCCAATATATATCTGGTGATATCTCGGGTGCTATTACAGATAGCGCAATAAATCAAACTGCATTGTCTGTAGGAGGCCCTGGCGCATGAATCTGTGCAGCGGGAACGACCTCGGACCACCAGGGTCCGAGAAAACCACAGTCTCATGGGGCCGGACACTCAGGGTCAGGGAAAAATCCAATATATATCTGGTGATATCTTGGGTGCTATTAGAGATAGCGCAATAAATCGAAGTGAATTATCTGCAGGAGGCCCTGGCGCATGAATCTGTGCAGCGGGAACGACCTCGGACCACCAGGGGCCGAGACAACCACCGACTCATGGGGCCGGACATTCAGGGTCGGGGTAAAGTCCAATATATATCTGGTGATATCTCGGGTGCTATTACAGATAGCGCAATAAATCAAAGTGCATTGTCTGTAGGAGGCCCTGGCGCATGTGTCTGTGCAGCGGGAACGACCTCGGACCACCAGGGGCCGAGACAACCACCGTCTCATGGAGCCGGACACTCAGGGTCAGGGTAAAATCCAATATATATCTGGTGATATCTCGGGTGCTATTACATATAGCGCAATAAATCAAAGTGCATTGTCTGTAGGAGGCCCTGGCGCATGAATCTGTGCAGCGGGAACGACCTCGGACAACCATCGGCAGAAAAAACCACAGCCTCATGGGGTCGGACACTCAGGGTCAGGAAAAAATCCAATATATATCTATTGATATCTCGGGTACTATTAGAGAGAGCGCAGTAAACCAAAGTGAATTATCTGCAGGAGGCACTGGCGCATGAATCTGTGCAGCGGGAACGTCCTCGGACCACCAGGGGCCGAGAAAACCGCAGTCTCATGGGGCCGGACCCTCAGGGTCAGGGAAAAATCCAATATATATCTGGTGATATCTCGGGTGCTATTAGAGATAGCGCAATAAACCAAATTGAATTATCTGCAGGAGGCCCTGGCGCATGAATCTGGGCAGCGGGAACGACCTCGGACCACCAGGGGCCGAGAAAACCACAGTCTAATGGGGCCGGACACTCAGGGTCAGGGGAAAATCCAATATATATCTGGTGATATCTCGGGTGCTATTAGATGCAGCGCAATAAACCAAAGTGAATTATCTGCAAGAGGCCCTGGCGCATGCATCTGTGCAGCGGGAACGACCTCGGTCCACCAGGGGCCGAGAAAACACCACCGTCTCATGGGGCTGGACACTCAGGGTCAGGGGAAAATCCAATATATATCTGGTGGTATCTCGGGTGCTATTAGTGATAGCGCAATAAACCAAAGTGAATTATCTGCAGGAGGCCCTGGCGCATGAATCTGTGCAGCGGGAACGACCTCGGACCACCAGGGGCCGAGAATACCACCGTCTCATGGGGCTGGACACTCAGGGTCATTGGAAAATCCAATATATATCTGGTGATGTCTCGGGTGCTATTACAGACAGCGCAATAAATCAAAGTGCATTGCCTGTAGGAGGCCCTGGCGCATGAATCAGTGCAGAGGGAACGACCTCGGACCACCAGGGGCCGAGAAAACCACAGTCTCATGGGGCCGGACACTCAGCGTCAGGGAAAAATCCAATATATGTCTGGTGATATCTCGGGTGCTATTAGAGATAGCGCAATAAACCAAAGTGAATTATCTGCAGGAGGCCCTGGCACATGAATCTGTGCAGCGGGAACGACCTCGGACCACCAGGGGCCGAGAAAACCACCGTCTCATGGGGCCGGACACTCAGGGTCAGGGGAAAATCCAATATATGTCTGGTGATATCTCGGGAGCTATTCCAGATAGCGCAATAAATCAAAGTGCAATCTCTGTAGGAGGCCCTGGCGCATGAATCTGTGCAGCGGGAACGACCTCGGACCACCAGGGGCCGAGAAAACCACAGTCTCATGGGGCCGGACACTCAGGGTCACGGAAAAATCCAATATATGTCTGGTGATATCTCGGGTGCTATTAGAGATAGCGCAATAAACCAAAGTGAATTATCTGCAGGAGGCCCTGGCGCATGAATCTGTGCAGCGGGAACGACCTCGGACCACCAGGCGCCGAGAAAACCACCGTTTCATGGGGCCGGACATTCAGGGTCAGGGGAAAATCCAATACATATATGGTGATATCTCGGGTGCTATTACAGATAGCGCAATAAATCAAAGTGAATTATCTGCAGGGGGGCCTGGCGCATGAATCTGTGCAGCAGGAACGACCTCGGACCAGCAGGGGCCGAGAAAATGACAGATATTCGGAATCCGTCAACCAAGGTCATGTAAAAATCCAGCATATATCTGGTGATATCTCGGGTGCTATTACAGATAGCGCAATAAACCAAAGGGAATTGTCTGCAGGAATCCCTGGCGCATGAATCTGTGCAGCGGGACGACCTCGGACCACCAGGGGCCGAGAAAACCACTGTTTCATGGGGCCGGACACTCAGGGTCAGGGGAAAATCCAATATATATCTGGTGATATCTCGGGTTCTATTACAGATAGCGCAATAAACCAAAGTGAATTATCTGCAGGGGGCCCTGGCGCATGAATCTGTGCAGCGGGAACGACCTCGGACCACCAGCGGCCGAGAAAACCACAGTCTCATGTGGTCGGACTGTCAGGGTCAGGGAAAAATCCAATATATATCTGGTGATATCTCGGATGCTATTACAGATAGCGCAATAAGCCAAAGTGCATTGTCTGTAGGAGGCCCTGGTGCATGAATATGGTCAGCGGGAACGACCTCGGACCACCAGGGGCCGAGAAAACCACCGTCTCATGGGGCCGGACACTCAGGGTCAGGGAAAAATCCAATATATAACTGGTGATATCGCGGGTGCTATTACAGATAGCGCAATAAATCAAAGTGCATTGTCTGTAGGAGGACCTGACGCATGAATCTGTGCAGCGGGAACGACCTCGGACCACCAGGGGCCGAGAAAACTACCGTCTCATGGGGTCGGACACTCAGGGTCAGAGAAAAATCCAATATAAATCTGGTGATATCTCGGGTGCTATTACAGATAGCGCAATAAATCAAAGTTCATTGTCTGTTGGAGGCCCCGGCTCATGAATCTGGGCAGCGGGACGACCTCGGACAACCAGGGGCCGAGAATACCACCGTTTCATGGGGCCGGACACTCAGGGTCAGGGGAAAATCCAATATATATATGGTGATATCTTGGGTGCTATTACAGATGGCGCAATAAATCAGAGTGCATTGTCTGTAGAAGGCCCTGGCGCATGAGTCTGTGCAGCGGGATCGACCTCGCACCACGAGGGGCCGAAAAAACCACAGTCTCATGGGGCCGGACACTCAGGGTCAGGGGAAAATCCAATATATATCTGGTGATATCTCGGGTGCTATTAGAGATAGCGCAATAAACCAAAGTGAATTATCTGCAGGAGGCCCTGGCGCATGCATCTGTGCAGCGGGAACGACCTCGGACCACCAGGGTCCGAGAAAACCACCGTCTCATGGGGCCGGACATTCTGGGTCAGGGAAAAATCCAATATATATGTGGTGATATCCCGGGTGCTATTAGAGATAGCGCAATAAACCAAAGTGAATTATCTGCAGGAGGCCCTGGCGCATGAATCTGGGCAGCGGGAACGACCTCGGACCACCAGGGGCCGAGAAAACCACAGTCTAATGGGGCCGGACACTCAGGGTCAGGGGAAAATCCAATATATATCTGGTGATATCTCGGGTGCTATTAGATACAGCGCAATAAACCAAAGTGAATTATCTGCAAGAGGCCCTGGCGCATGAATCTGTGCAGCGGGAACGACCTCGGTCCACCAGGGGCCGAGAAAACCACCGTCTCATGGGGCTGGACACTCAGGTTCATTGGAAAATCCAATATATATCTGGTGATATCTCGGGTGCTATTAGATACAGCGCAATAAACCAAAGTGAATTATCTGCAGGAGGCCCTGGCGCATGAATCTGTGCAGCGGGAACGACCCCGGTCCACCAGGGGCCGAGAAAACCACCGTCTCATGGTGCTGGACACTCAGGATGAGGGAAATATCCAATATATATCTGGTGATATCTCGGCTGCTATTACAGATAGCGCAATAAATCAAAGTGCATTGTCTGTAGGAGGCCGTGGCGCATGAATCTGGGCAGCGGGAACGACCTCGGACCACCAGGGGCCGAGAAGACCACCGTCTCATGGGGCCGGCCACTCAGGGTCAGGGAAAAATCCAATATATATGTGGTGATATCCCGGGTGCTATTACAGATAGCGCAATAAATCAAAGTGCATTGTCTGTAGGAGGCTCTGGCGCATGAATCTGTGCACTGGGAACGACCTCGGACCACCAGGGGCCGAGAAAACCACAGTCTCATGGGGCCGGACACTCAGGGTCAGGGCAAAATCCAATATATATCTGGTGATATCTCGGGTGCTATTAGAGATAGCGCAATAAACCAAAGTGAATTATCTGCAGGAGGCCCTGGCGCATGAATGTGTGCAGCGGGAACGACCTCGGACCGCCAGGAGCCGAGAAAACCGCAGTCTCATGGGGCCGGACACTCAGGGTCAGGGAAAAATCCAATATATATCTGGTGATATCTCGGGTGCTATTAGAGATAGCGCAATAAACCAAAGTGAATTATCTGCACGAGGCCCTCGCGCATGGATCTGGGCAGCGGGAACGACCTCGGTCCACCAGGGGCCGAGAAAACCACCGTCTCATGGGGCTGGACACTCAGGGTCAGGGCAAAATCCAATATATATCTGGTGATATCTCGGGTGCTGTTAGAGATAGCGCAATAAACCAAAGTGAATTATCTGCAGGAGGCCCTGGCACATGAGTGTGTGCAGCGGGAACGACCTCGGACCACCAGGGGCCGAGAAAACCACCGTCTCATGGGGCCGGACACTCAGGGTCAGGGAAAAATGCAATATATATCTGGTGATATCTCGGGTGCTATTAGATACAGCGCAATAAACAAAAGTGAATTATCTGCAGGAGGCCCTGGCGCATGAACCTGTGCAGCGGGAACGACCTCGGACCACCAGGGGCCGAGAAAACCACCGTCTCATGGGGCCGGACACTCAGGGTCAGGGGAAAATCCAATATATATCTGGTGATATCTCGGGTGCTATTACAGATAGCGCAATAAATCAAAGTGCAATCTCTGTAGGAGGCCCTGGCGCATGAATGTGTGCAGCGGGAACGACCTCGGACCACCAGGGGCCGAGAATACCACAGTCTCATGGGGCTGGGCACTCAGGGTCAGGGAAAAATCCAATATATGTCTGGTGATATCTCGGGTGCTATTAGAGATAGCGCAATAAACCAAAGTGAATTATCTGCAGGAGGCCCTGGCGCATGAATCTGTGCAGCGGGAACGACCTCGGACCACCAGGCGCCGAGAAAACCACCGTCTCATGGGGCCGGACACTCAGGGTCAGGGAAAAATGCAATATATATCTGGTGATATGTCGGGTGCTTTTACAGATAGCGCAATACATCAAAGTGCATTGTCTGGAGGAGGCCCTGGCGCATGAATCTGGGTAGCGGGGACGACCTCGGACCACCAGGGGCCGAGAAAACCACAGTCTCATGGGGCCGGACACTCAGGGTCAGGGGAAAATCCAATATATATCTGGTGATATCTCGCGTGCTATTAGAGATAGCGCAATAAACCAAAGTGAATTATCTGCACGAGGCCCTCGCGCATGGATCTGGGCAGCGGGAACGACCTCTGTCCACCAGGGGCCGAGAAAACCACCGTCTCATGGAGCTGGACACTCAGGGTCAGGGCAAAATCCAATATATATCTGGTGATATCTCGGGTGCTGTTAGAGATAGCGCAATAAACCAAAGTGAATTATCTGCAGGAGGCCCTGGCACATGAGTGTGTGCAGCGGGAACGACCTCGGACCACCAGGGGCCGAGAAAACCACCGTCTCATGGGGCCGGACACTCAGGGTCAGGGAAAAATGCAATATATATCTGGTGATATCTCGGGTGCTATTAGATACAGCGCAATAAACAAAAGTGAATTATCTGCAGGAGGCCCTGGCGCATGAACCTGTGCAGCGGGAACGACCTCGGACCACCAGGGGCCGAGAAAACCACCGTCTCATGGGGCCGGACACTCAGGGTCAGGGGAAAATCCAATATATATCTGGTGATATCTCGGGTGCTATTACAGATAGCGCAATAAATCAAAGTGCAATCTCTGTAGGAGGCCCTGGCGCATGAATCTGTGCAGCGGGAACGACCTCGGACCACCAGGGGCCGAGAATACCACAGTCTCATGGGGCTGGGCACTCAGGGTCAGGGAAAAATCCAATATATGTCTGGTGATATCTCGGGTGCTATTAGAGATAGCGCAATAAACCAAAGTGAATTATCTGCAGGAGGCCCTGGCGCATGAATCTGTGCAGCGGGAACGACCTCGGACCACCAGGCGCCGAGAAAACCACCGTCTCATGGGGCCGGACACTCAGGGTCAGGGAAAAATGCAATATATATCTGGTGATATGTCGGGTGCTTTTACAGATAGCGCAATACATCAAAGTGCATTGTCTGGAGGAGGCCCTGGCGCATGAATCTGGGTAGCGGGGACGACCTCGGACCACCAGGGGCCGAGAAAACCACAGTCTCATGGGGCCGGACACTCAGGGTCAGGGGAAAATCCAATATATATCTGGTGATATCTCGCGTGCTATTAGAGATAGCGCAATAAACCAAGTGAGTTATCTGCAGGAGGCCCTGGCGCCTGAATCTGTGCAGCGGGAACTCCCTCGGACCACCAGGGGCCGAAAAAACCACAGTCTCATGGGGCCGGACACTCAGGGTCAGGGGAAAATCCAATATATATCTGGTGATATCTCGGGTGCTATTAGAGATAGCGCAATAAACCAAAGTGAATTATCTGCAGCAGGCCCTGGCGCATGCATCTGTGCAGCGGGAACGACCTCGGACCACCAGGGGCTGAGACAACCACAGTCTCATGGGGCCGGACACTCAGGGTCAGGGCAAAATCCAATATATATCTGGTGATATCTCGGGTGCTATTACAGATAGCGCAATGAATCAAACTGCATTGTCTGTAGGTGGCCCTGGCTCCTGAATCTGTGCAGCGGGAACGACCTCGGACCACCAGGGGCCGAGAAAACCACAGTCTCATGGGGCCGGACACTCAGGGTCAGGGGAAAATCCAATATATATCTGGTGATATCCCGGGTGCTATTACAGATAGCGCAATAAATCAAAGTGCATTGTCTATAGGAGGCCCTGGCGCATGAATCTGTGCAGCGGGAACGACCTCGGATCACCAGGGGCCGAGAAAACTGCAGTCTCATAGGGCCGGACACTCAGGGTCAGTGAAAAATACAATATATATCTGGTGATATCTCGGGTGCTATTACAGATAGCGCAATAAATCAAACTGCATTGTCTGTAGGAGGCCCTGGCGCATGAATCTGTGCAGCGGGAACGACCTCGGACCACCAGGGTCCGAGAAAACCACAGTCTCATGGGGCCGGACACTCAGGGTCAGGGAAAAATCCAATATATATCTGGTGATATCTTGGGTGCTATTAGAGATAGCGCAATAAATCGAAGTGAATTATCTGCAGGAGGCCCTGGCGCATGAATCTGTGCAGCGGGAACGACCTCGGACCACCAGGGGCCGAGACAACCACCGACTCATGGGGCCGGACATTCAGGGTCGGGGTAAAGTCCAATATATATCTGGTGATATCTCGGGTGCTATTACAGATAGCGCAATAAATCAAAGTGCATTGTCTGTAGGAGGCCCTGGCGCATGTGTCTGTGCAGCGGGAACGACCTCGGACCACCAGGGGCCGAGACAACCACCGTCTCATGGAGCCGGACACTCAGGGTCAGGGTAAAATCCAATATATATCTGGTGATATCTCGGGTGCTATTACATATAGCGCAATAAATCAAAGTGCATTGTCTGTAGGAGGCCCTGGCGCATGAATCTGTGCAGCGGGAACGACCTCGGACAACCATCGGCAGAAAAAACCACGGCCTCATGGGGTCGGACACTCAGGGTCAGGAAAAAATCCAATATATATCTATTGATATCTCGGGTACTATTAGAGAGAGCGCAGTAAACCAAAGTGAATTATCTGCAGGAGGCACTGGCGCATGAATCTGTGCAGCGGGAACGTCCTCGGACCTCCAGGGGCCGAGACAACCACCGTCTCATGTGGCCGGACACTCAGGGTCATGGTAAAATCCAATATATATCTGGTGATATCTCTGGTGCTATTACAGATAGCGCAATAAATCAAAGTGCATTGTCTGTAGGATGCCGTGGCGCATGAATCTGCGCAGCGGGAACTACCTCGGACCACCAGGGGCCGAGAAAACCACAGTCTCATGGGGCCGGACACTTATGGTCAGGGGAAAATCCAATATATATCTGGTGACATCTCGGGTGCTATTACAGATAGCGCAATAAATCAAAGTGCATTGTCTGCAAGAGGCCCTGGTGCATGAATCTGTGCAGCGGGAACGACCTCGGACCACCATCGGTAGAGAAAACCACAGTATCATGGGGTCGGACACTCAGGGTCAGGGAAAAATCCAATATATATCTGGTGATATCTCGGGTGCTATTAGAGATAGCGCAATAAACCAAAGTGAATTATCTGCAGGAGGCCCTGGCGCATGAGTGTGTGCAGCGGGAACGACCTCGGACTACCAGGGGCCGAAAAACCGCAGTCTCATGGGGCCGGACCCTCAGGGTCAGGGAAAAAACCAATATATATCTGGTGATATCTCGGGTGCTATTAGAGATAGCGCAATAAACCAAATTGAATTATCTGCAGGAGGCCCTGGCGCATGAATCTGGGCAGCGGGAACGACCTCGGACCACCAGGGGCCGAGAAAACCACAGTCTAATGGGGCCGGACACTCAGGGTCAGGGGAAAATCCAATATATATCTGGTGATATCTCGGGTGCTATTAGATGCAGCGCAATAAACCAAAGTGAATTATCTGCAAGAGGCCCTGGCGCATGCATCTGTGCAGCGGGAACGACCTCGGTCCACCAGGGGCCGAGAAAACACCACCGTCTCATGGGGCTGGACACTCAGGGTCAGGGGAAAATCCAATATATATCTGGTGATATCTCGGGTGCTATTAGTGATAGCGCAATAAACCAAAGTGAATTATCTGCAGGAGGCCCTGGCGCATGAATCTGTGCAGCGGGAACGACCTCGGACCACCAGGGGCCGAGAAAACCACCGTCTCATGGGGCTGGACACTCAGGGTCATTGGAAAATCCAATATATATCTGGTGATGTCTCGGGTGCTATTACAGACAGCGCAATAAATCAAAGTGCATTGTCTGTAGGAGGCCCTGGCGCATGAATCAGTGCAGAGGGAACGACCTCGGACCACCAGGGGCCGAGAAAACCACAGTCTCATGGGGCCGGACACTCAGCGTCAGGGAAAAATCCAATATATGTCTGGTGATATCTCGGGTGCTATTAGAGATAGCGCAATAAACCAAAGTGAATTATCTGCAGGAGGCCCTGGCACATGAATCTGTGCAGCGGGAACGACCTCGGACCACCAGGGGCCGAGAAAACCACCGTCTCATGGGGCCGGACACTCAGGGTCAGGGAAAAATGCAATATATATCTGGTGATATCTCGGGTGCTATTAGATACAGCACAATAAACAAAAGTGGATTATCTGCAGGAGGCCCTGGCGCATGAACCTGTGCAGCGGGAACGACCTCGGACCACCAGGGGCCGAGAAAACCACCGTCTCATGGGGCCGGACACTCAGGGTCAGGGGAAAATCCAATATATATCTGGTGATATCTCGGGAGCTATTACAGATAGCGCAATAAATCAAAGTGCAATCTCTGTAGGAGGCCCTGGCGCATGAATCTGTGCAGCGGGAACGACCTCGGACCACCAGGGGCCGAGAAAACCACAGTCTCATGGGGCCGGACACTCAGGGTCACGGAAAAATCCAATATATGTCTGGTGATATCTCGGGTGCTATTAGAGATAGCGCAATAAACCAAAGTGAATTATCTGCAGGAGGCCCTGGCGCATGAATCTGTGCAGCGGGAACGACCTCGGACCACCAGGCGCCGAGAAAACCACCGTTTCATGGGGCCGGACATTCAGGGTCAGGGGAAAATCCAATATATATATGGTGATATCTCGGGTGCTATTACAGATAGCGCAATAAATCAAAGTGAATTATCTGCAGGGGGGCCTGGCGCATGAATCTGTGCAGCAGGAACGACCTCGGACCAGCAGGGGCCGAGAAAATGACAGATATTCGGAATCCGTCAACCAAGGTCATGTAAAAATCCAGCATATATCTGGTGATATCTCGGGTGCTATTACAGATAGCGCAATAAACCAAAGGGAATTGTCTGCAGGAATCCCTGGCGCATGAATCTGTGCAGCGGGACGACCTCGGACCACCAGGGGCCGAGAAAACCACTGTTTCATGGGGCCGGACACTCAGCGTCAGGGAAAAATCCAATATATGTCTGGTGATATCTCGGATGCTATTACAGATAGCGCAATAAGCCAAAGTGCATTGTCTGTAGGAGGCCCTGGTGCATGAATATGGTCAGCGGGAACGACCTCGGACCACCAGGGGCCGAGAAAACCACCGTCTCATGGGGCCGGACACTCAGGGTCAGGGAAAAATCCAATATATATCTGGTGATATCGCGGGTGCTATTACAGATAGCGCAATAAATCAAAGTGCATTGTCTGTAGGAGGACCTGACGCATGAATCTGTGCAGCGGGAACGACCTCGGACCACCAGGGGCCGAGAAAACTACCGTCTCATGGGGTCGGACAATCAGGGTCAGAGAAAAATCCAATATAAATCTGGTGATATCACGGGTGCTATTACAGATAGCGCAATAAATCAAAGTTCATTGTCTGTTGGAGGCCCCGGCTCATGAATCTGGGCAGCGGGACGACCTCGGACAACCAGGGGCCGAGAATACCACCGTTTCATGGGGCCGGACACTCAGGGTCAGGGGAAAATCCAATATATATATGGTGATATCTCGGGTGCTATTACAGATGGCGCAATAAATCAGAGTGCATTGTCTGTAGAAGGCCCTGGCGCATGAGTCTGTGCAGCGGGATCGACCTCGCACCACGAGGGGCCGAAAAAACCACAGTCTCATGGGGCCGGACACTCAGGGTCAGGGGAAAATCCAATATATATCTGGTGATATCTCGGGTGCTATTAGAGATAGCGCAATAAACCAAAGTGAATTATCTGCAGGAGGCCCTGGCGCATGCATCTGTGCAGCGGGAACGACCTCGGACCACCAGGGTCCGAGAAAACCACCGTCTCATGGGGCCGGACATTCTGGGTCAGGGAAAAATCCAATATATATGTGGTGATATCCCGGGTATTATTACAGAGAGCGCAATAAATCAAAGTGCATTGTCTGTAGGAGGCCCTGGCGCATGAATCTGTGCAGCGGGAACGACCTCGGTCCACCAGGGTCCGAGAAAACTACAGTCTCATGGGGCCGGACACTCCGGGTCAGGGCAAAATCCAATATATATCTGGTGATATCTCGGGTGCTATTAGATACAGCGCAATAAACCAAAGTGAATTATCTGCAAGAGGCCCTGGCGCATGAATCTGTGCAGCGGGAACGACCTCGGTCCACCAGGGGCCGAGAAAACCACCGTCTCATGGGGCTGGACACTCAGGTTCATTGGAAAATCCAATATATATCTGGTGATATCTCGGGTGCTATTAGATACAGCGCAATAAACCAAAGTGAATTATCTGCAGGAGGCCCTGGCGCATGAATCTGTGCAGCGGGAACGACCTCGGTCCACCAGGGGCCGAGAAAACCACCGTCTCATGGTGCTGGACACTCAGGATGAGGGAAATATCCAATATATATCTGGTGATATCTCGGCTGCTATTACAGATAGCGCAATAAATCAAAGTGCATTGTCTGTAGGAGGCCGTGGCGCATGAATCTGGGCAGCGGGAACGACCTCGGACCACCAGGGGCCGAGAAGACCACCGTCTCATGGGGCCGGCCACTCAGGGTCAGGGAAAAAACCAATATATATGTGGTGATATCCCGGGTGCTATTACAGATAGCGCAATAAATCAAAGTGCATTGTCTGTAGGAGGCTCTGGCGCATGAATCTGTGCACTGGGAACGACCTCGGACCATCAGGGGCCGAGAAAACCACAGTCTCATGGGGCCGGACACTCAGGGTCAGGGCAAAATCCAATATATATCTGGTGATATCTCGGGTGCTATTAGAGATAGCGCAATAAACCAAAGTGAATTATCTGCAGGAGGCCCTGGCGCATGAATGTGTGCAGCGGGAACGACCTCGGACCGCCAGGAGCCGAGAAAACAGCAGTCTCATGGGGCCGGACACTCAGGGTCAGGGAAAAATCCAATATATATCTGGTGATATCTCGGGTGCTATTAGAGATAGCGCAATAAACCAAAGTGAATTATCTGCACGAGGCCCTCGCGCATGGATCTGGGCAGCGGGAACGACCTCGGACCACCAGGGGCCGAGAAAACCACAGTCTAATGGGGCCGGACACTCAGGGTCAGGGGAAAATCCAATATATATCTGGTGATATCTCGAGTGCTATTAGATACAGCGCAATAAACCAAAGTGAATTATCTGCAAGAGGCCCTGGCGCATGCATCTGTGCAGCGGGAACGACCTCGGTCCACCAGGGGCCGAGAAAACCACCGTCTCATGGGGCTGGACACTCAGGGTCAGGGGAAAATCCAATATATATCTGGTGATATCTCGCGTGCTATTAGAGATAGCGCAATAAACCAAAGTGAATTATCTGCAGGAGGCCCTGGCGCATGAATCTGTGCAGCGGGAACGACCTCGGACCACCAGGGGCCGAGAAAACCACAGTCTCATGGGGCCGGACACTCATGGTCAGGGAAAAATGCAATATATATCTGGTGATATCTCGGGTGCTATTAGATACAGCGCAATAAACAAAAGTGAATTATCTGCAGGAGGCCCTGGCGCATGAACCTGTGCAGCGGGAACGACCTCGGACCACCAGGGGCGAGAAAACCACCGTCTCATGGGGCCGGACACTCAGGGTCAGGGGAAAATCCAATATATATCTGGTTATATCTCGGGTGCTATTACAGACAGCGCAATAAATCAAAGTGCATTGTCTGTAGGAGGCCCTGGCGCATGAATCAGTGCAGAGGGAACGACCTCGGACCACCAGGGGCCGAGAAAACCACAGTCTCATGGGGCCGGACACTCAGGGTCAGGGAAAAATCCAATATATGTCTGGTGATATCTCGGGTGCTATTAGAGATAGCGCAATAAACCAAAGTGAATTATCTGCAGGAGGCCCTGGCA
Source organism: Nomia melanderi (assembly GCF_051020985.1). NCBI lineage: Eukaryota > Metazoa > Arthropoda > Insecta > Hymenoptera > Halictidae > Nomia > Nomia melanderi. The sequence continues at coordinate 4,674,264 of NW_027475130.1, forward strand.
CATGAATCTGTGGAGCGGGAACGACCTCGGACCACCAGGGGCCGAGAAAACCACCGTCTCATGGGGCCGGACACTCATGGTCAGGGAAAAATGCAATATATATCTGGTGATATCTCGGGTGCTATTCGATACAGCGCAATAAACAAAAGTGAATTATCTGCAGGAGGCCCTGGCGCATGAACCTGTGCAGAGGGAACGACCTCGGACCACCAGGGGCCGAGAAAACCACCGTCTCATGGGGCCGAACACTCAGGGTCAGGGGAAAATCCAATATATATCTGGTGATATCTCGGGTGCTATTACAGATAGCGCAATAAATCAAAGTGCAATCTCTGTAGGAGGCCCTGGCGCATGAATCTGTGCAGCGGGAACGACCTCGGACCACCAGGGGCCGAGAAAACCACAGTCTCATGGGGCCGGACGCTCAGGGTCAGGGAAATATCCAATATATATCTGGTGATATCTCGGGTGCTATTACAGATAGCGCAATAAATCAAAGTGCATTGTCTGTAGGAGGCCGTGGCGCATGAATCTGGGAAGCGGGAACGACCTCGGACCGCTAGGGGCCGAGATGACCACCGTCTCATGGGGCCGGCCACTCAGGGTCAGGGGAAAATCCAATATATATCTGGTGATATCTCGGGTGCTATTAGAGATAGCGCAATAAACCAAAGGGAATTATCTGCAGGAGGCCCTGGCGCATGAATCTGTGCAAAGAGAACGACCTCGGACCACCAGGGGCCGAGAAAGCCACCGTCTCATGGGGCCGGACACTCAGGGTCAGGGAAAAATGCAATATATATTTGGTGATATGTCGGGTGCTATTACAGATAGCGCAATACATCAGAGTGCATTGTCTGGAGGAGGCCCTGGCGCATGAATCTGGGTAGCGGGGACGACCTCGGACCACCAGGGGCCGAGAAAACCACAGTCTCATGGGGCCGGACACTCAGGGTCAGGGGAAAATCCAATATATATCTGGTGATATCTCGGGTGCTATTAGATACAGCGCAATAAATCAAAGTGCATTATCTGCAGGAGGCCCTGGCGCCTGAATCTGTGCAGCGGGAACGACCTCGGACCACCAGGGGCCGAAAAAACCACAGTCTCATGGGGCCGGACACTCAGGGTCATGGGAAAATCCAATATATATCTGGTGATATCTCGGGTGCTATTAGAGATAGCGCAATAAACCAAAGTGAATTATCTGCAGGAGGCCCTGGCGCATGCATCTGTGCAGCGGGAACGACCTCGGACCATCAGGGGCCGAGAAAACCACAGTCTAATGGAGCCGGACACTCAGGGTCAGGGGAAAATCCAATATATATCTGGTGATATCTCGGGTGCTATTAGATACAGGACAATAAACCAAAGTGAATTATCTGCAAGAGGCACTGGCGCATGCATCTGTGCAGCGGGAACGACCTCGGACCACCAGGGGCCGAGAATACCACAGTCTCATGGGGCCGGACACTCAGGGTCAGGGGAAAATCCAATATATATCTGGTGATATCTCGGGTGCTATTAGATACAGCGCAATAAATCAAAGTGCATTATCTGCAGGAGGCCCTGGCGCCTGAATCTGTGCAGCGGGAACGACCTCGGACCACCAGGGGCCGAAAAAACCACAGTCTCATGGGGCCGGACACTCAGGGTCAGGGGAAAATCCAATATATATCTGGTGATGTCTCGGGTGCTATTAGAGATAGCGCAATAAACCAAAGTGAATTATCTGCAGGAGGCCCTGGCGCATACATCTGTGCAGCGGGAACGACCTCGGACCACCAGGGGCCGAGAAAACCACAGTCTCATGGGGCCGGACACTCAGGGTCAGGGCAAAATCCAATATATATCTGGTGATATCTCGGGTGCTATTAGAGATAGCGCAATAAACCAAAGTGAATTATCTGCAGGAGGCCCTGGCGCATGAATCTGCGCAGCGGGAACGACCTCGGACCACCAGGGGCCGAGAAAACCACCGTCTCATGGGGCAGGCCACTCAGGGTCAGGGGAAAGTCCAATATATATCTGGTGATATCTCGGGTGCTATTAGAGATAGCGCAATAAACCAAAGTGAATTATCTGCAGGAGGCCCTGGCGCATGAATCTGTGCAGCGGGAACGACCTCGGACCACCAGGGGCCGAGAAAACCACCGTCTCATGGGGCCGGACACTCAGGGTCAGGGGAAAATCCAATATATATCTGGTGGTATCTCGGGTGCTATTACAGATAGCGCAATAAATCAACGTGCAATCTCTGTAGGAGGCCCTGGCGCATGAATCTGTGCAGCGGGAACGACCTCGGACCACCAGGGGCCGAGAAAACCACAGTCTCATGGGGCCGGACAGCCAGGGTCAGGGAAAAATCCAATATATATCTGGTGATATCGCGGGTCCTATTACAGATAGCGAAATAAACCAAAGTCAATTATCTGCAGGAGGCCCTGGCGCATGAATCTGTGCAGCGGGAACGACCTCGGTCCACCAGGAGCCGAGAAAACCACCGTCTCATGGGGCCGGCCACTCAGGGTCGGGGGAAAAACCAATATATATCTGGTGATATCTCGGGTGCTATTAGAGATAGCGCAAAACGCCAAAGGGAATTATCTGCAGGAGGCCCTGGCGCATGAATCTGGGTAGCGGGGATGACCTCGGACCACCAGGGGCCGAGAAAACCACAGTCTCATGGGGCCGGACACTCAGGGTCAGGGGAAAATCCAATATATATCTGGTGATATCTCGGGTGCTATTAGATACAGCGCAATAAATCAAAGTGCATTATCTGCAGGAGGCCCTGGCGCATGAATCTGGGCAGCGGGAACGACCTCGGACCACCAGGGGCCGAGAAAACCAAAGTCCAATGGAGCCGGACACTCAGGGTCAGGGGAAAATCCAATATATATCTGGTGATATCTCGGGTGCTATTAGATACAGGACAATAAACCAAAGTGAATTATCTGCAAGAGGCACTGGCGCATGCATCTGTGCAGCGGGAACGACCTCGGACCACCAGGGGCCGAGAAAACCACAGTCTCATGGGGCCGGACACTCAGGGTCAGGGGAAAATCCAATATATATCTGGTGATATCTCGCGTGCTATTAGAGATAGCGCAATAAACCAAGTGAGTTATCTGCAGGAGGCCCTGGCGCCTGAATCTGTGCAGCGGGAACGACCTCGGACCACCAGGGACCGAAAAAACCACAGTCTCATGGGGCCGGACACTCAGGGTCAGGGGAAAATCCAATATATATCTGGTGATATCTCGGGTGCTATTAGAGATACCGCAATAAACCAAAGTGAATTATCTGCAGGAGGCCCTGGCGCATGCATCTGTGCAGCGGGAACGACCTCGGACCACAAGGGGCCGAGAAAACCACCGTCTCATGGGGCCGGACACTCTGGGTCAGGGAAAAATCCAATATATGTCTGGTGATATCTCGGGTGCTATTAGAGATAGCGCAATAAACCAAAGTGAATTATCTGCAGGAGGCCCTGGCGCATGAATCTGTGCAGCGGGACGACCTCGGACCACCAGGGGCCGAGAAAACCACTGTTTCATGGGGCCGGACACTCATGGTCAGGGGAAAATCCAATATATATCTGGTGATATCTCGGGTGCTATTAGATACAGCGCAATAAATCAAAGTGCATTGTCTGTAGGAGGCCCTGGCGCATGAATCTGGGCAGCGGGAACGACCTCGGACCACCAGGGGCCGAGACAACCACCGTCTCATGGGGCCGGACACTCAGGGTCAGGGTAAAATCCAATATATATCTGGTGATATCTCGGGTGCTATTACATATAGCGCAATAAATCAAAGTGCATTGTCTGTAGGAGGCCCTGGCGCATGAATCTGTGCAGCGGGAACGACCTCGGACAACCATCAGCAGAAAAAACCACAGCCTCATGGGGTCGGACACTCAGGGTCAGGAAAAAATCCAATATATAACTGGTGATATCTCGGGTGCTATTGGATACAGCGCAATAAACCAAAGTGAATTATCTGCAAGAGGCCCTGGCGCATGCATCTGTGCAGCGTGAACGACCTCGGACCACCAGGGGCCGAGAAAACCACCGTCTCATGGGGCCGGACACTCAGGGTCAGGGGAAAATCCAATATATATCTGGTGATATCTCGGGTGCTATTACAGAGAGCGCAATAAATCAACGTGCAATCTCTGTAGGAGGCCCTGGCGCATGAATCTGTGCAGCGGGAACGACCTCGGACCACCAGGGGCCGAGAAAACCACAGTCTCATGGGGCCGGACACTCAGGGTCAGGGAAAAATCCAATATATGTGCGGTGATATCTCGGGTGCTATTAGAGATAGCGCAATAAACCAAAGTGAATTATCTGCAGGAGGCCCTGGCGCATGAATCTGTGCAGCGGGACGACCTCGGACCACCAGGGGCCGAGAAAACCACTGTTTCATGGGGCCGGACACTCATGGTCAGGGGAAAATCCAATATATATCTGGTGATATCTCGGGTGCTATTAGATACACTGCAATAAACCAAAGTGGATTATCTGCAGGAGGCCCTGGCGCATGAATCTGGGCAGCGGGAACGACCTCGGACCACCAGGGGCCGAGAAAACCACAGTCTAATGGGGCCGGCCACTCAGGGTCAGGGGAAAATCCAATATATATCTGGTGATATCTCGGGTGCTATTAGATACAGCGCAATAAATCAAAGTGCATTGTCTGTAGGAGGCCCTGGCGCATGAATCTGTGCAGCGGGAACGACCTCGGAGCACCAGGGGCCGAGAAAACCACAGTCTCATGGGGCCGGACACCCAGGTTCAGGGGTAAATCCAATATATATCTGGTGATATCTCGGGTGCTATTAGATACACTGCAATAAACCAAAGTGGATTATCTGCAGGAGGCCCTGGCGCATGAATCTGGGCAGCGGGAACGACCTCGGACCACCAGGGGCCGAGAAAACCACAGTCTAATGGGGCCGGCCACTCAGGGTCAGGGGAAAATCCAATATATATCTGGTGATATCTCGGGTGCTATTAGAGATAGCGCAAAACGCCAAAGGGAATTATCTGCAGGAGGCCCTGGCGCATGAATCTGTGCAGAGGGAACGACCTCGGACCACCAGGGGCCGAGAAAGCCACCGTCTCATGGGGCCGGACACTCAGGGTCAGGGAAAAATGCAATATATATCTGGTGATATGTCGGGTGCTATTACAGATAGCGCAATACATCAAAGTGCATTGTCTGGAGGAGGCCCTGGCGCATGAATCTGGGTAGCGGGGACGACCTCGGACCACCAGGGGTCGAGAAAACCACAGTCTCATGGGGCCGGACACTCAGGGTCAGGGGAAAATCCAATATATATCTGGTGATATCTCGGGTGCTATTAGATACAGCGCAATAAATCAAAGTGCATTATCTGCAGGAGGCCCTGGCGCATGAATCTGGGCAGCGGGAACGACCTCGGACCACCAGGGGCCGAGAAAACCACAGTCTCATGGGGCCGGACACTCAGGGTCAGGGGAAAATCCAATATATATCTGGTGATATCTCGCGTGCTATTAGAGATAGCGCAATAAACCAAGTGAGTTATCTGCAGGAGGCCCTGGCGCCTGAATCTGTGCAGCGGGAACGACCTCGGACCACCAGGGGCCGAAAAAACCACAGTCTCATGGGGCCGGACACTCAGGGTCAGGGGAAAATCCAATATATATCTGGTGATATCTCGGGTGCTATTAGAGATAGCGCAATAAACCAAAGTGAATTATCTGCAGGAGGCCCTGGCGCATGCATCTGTGCAGCGGGAACGACCTCGGACCACAAGGGGCCGAGAAAACCACCGTCTCATGAGGCCGGACACTCTGGGTCAGGGAAAAATCCAATATATATGTGGTGATATCCCGGGTGCTATTACAGATAGCGAATAAATCAAAGTGCATTGTCTATAGGAGGCCCTGGCGCATGAATCTGTGCAGCGGGAACGACCTCGGAACACCAGGGGCCGAGAAAACTACAGTCTCATAGGTCCGGACACTCAGGGTCTGGGGAAAATCCAATATATATCTGGTGATATCGCGGGTCCTATTACAGATAGCGAAATAAACCAAAGTCAATTATCTGCAGGAGGCCCTGGCGCATGAACCTGTGCAGCGGGAACGACCTCGGTCCACCAGGAGCCGAGAAAACCACCGTCTCATGGGGCTGGACACTCAGGGTGAGGGAAATATCCAATATATATCTGGTGATATCTCGGGTGCTATTAGAGATAGCGCAACAAACGAAAGTGAATTATCTCCAGGAGGCCCTGGCGCATGAATCTGTGCAGCGGGAACGACCTCGGAACACCAGGGGCCGAGAAAACCACCGTCTCATGGGGCCGGACACTCAGGGTCAGGGAAAAATCCAATATATACCTGGTGATGTCTCGCGTGCTATTAGAGATAGCGCAATAAACCAAGTGAGTTATCTGCAGGAGGCCCTGGCGCCTGAATCTGCGCAGCGGGAACGACCTCGGACTACCAGGGGCCGAAAAAACCACAGTCTCATGGGGCCGGACACTCAGGGTCAGGGGAAAATCCAATATATATCTGGTGATATCTCGGGTGCTATTAGAGATAGCGCAATACGCCAAAGGGAATTATCTGCAGGAGGCCCTGGCGCATGAATCTGTGCAGAGGGAACGACCTCGGACCACCAGGGGCCGAGAAAGCCACCGTCTCATGGGGCCGGACACTCAGGGTCAGGGAAAAATGCAATATATATCTGGTGATATGTCGTGTGCTATTACAGATAGCGCAATACATCAAAGTGCATTGTCTGGAGGAGGCCCTGGCGCATGAATCTGGGTAGCGGGGATGACCTCGGACCACCAGGGGCCGAGAAAACCACAGTCTCATGGGGCCGGACACTCAGGGTCAGGGGAAAATCCAATATATATCTGGTGATATCTCGGGTGCTATTACAGATAGCGCAATAAATCAAAGTGCATTGTCTGTAGGAGGCCCTGGCGCATGAATCTGTGCAGCGGGAACGACCTCGGACCACCAGGTGTCGAGAAAACCACAGTCTCATGGGGCCGGACACTCAGGGTCAGGGGAAAATCCAATATATATCTGGTGATATCTCGGGTGCTATTACAGATAGCGCAATAAATCAAAGTGCATTGTCTGTAGGAGGCCCTGGCGCATGAATCTGTGCAGCGGGAACGACCTCGGACCACCAGGGGCCGAGAAAACCACAGCCTCATGGGGCCGGACTCTCATGGTCAGGGAAAAATCCAATATATATCTGGTGATATCTCGGGTGCTATTAGTGATAGCGCAATAAACCAAAGTGAATTATCTGCAAGAGGCCCTGGCGCATGCATCTGTGCAGCGGGAACGACCTCGGACCACCAGGGGCCGAGAAAACCACAGTCTCATGGGGCCGGACACTCAGGGTCAGGGGAAAATCCAATATATATCTGGTGATATCTCGCGTGCTATTAGAGATAGCGCAATAAACCAAGTGAGTTATCTGCAGGAGGCCCTGGCGCCTGAATCTGTGCAGCGGGAACGACCTCGGACCACCAGGGGCCGAAAAAACCACAGTCTCATGGGGCCGGACACTCAGGGTCAGGGGAAAATCCAATATATATCTGGTGATATCTCGGGTGCTATTAGAGATACCGCAATAAACCAAAGTGAATTATCTGCAGGAGGCCCTGGCGCATGCATCTGTGCAGCGGGAACGACCTCGGACCACAAGGGGCCGAGAAAACCACCGTCTCATGGGGCCGGACACTCTGGGTCAGGGAAAAATCCAATATATATGTGGTGATATCCCGGGTGCTCTTACAGATAGCGCAATAAATCAAAGTGCATTGTCTATAGGAGGCCCTGGCGCATGAATCTGTGCAGCGGGAACGACCTCGGAACACCAGGGGCCGAGAAAACCACCGTCTCATGGGGCCGGACACTCAGGGTCAGGGGAAAATCCAATATATACCTGGTGATATCTCGCGTGCTATTAGAGATAGCGCAATGAACCAAGTGAGTTATCTGCAGGAGGCCCTGCCGCCTGAATCTGTGCAGCGGGAACGACCTCGGACCACCAGGGGCCGAAAAAACCACAGTCTCATGGGGCCGGACACTCCGGGTCAGGGGAAAATCCAATATATATCTGGTGATATCCCGGGTGCTATTACAGATAGCGCAATAAATCAAAGTGCATTGCCTGTAGGATGCCCTGGCGCATGTATGTGTGCACTGGGAACGATCACGGACCACCAGGGGCCGAGAAAACCACAGTCTCATGGGGCCGGACACTCAGGGTCAGGGCAAAATCCAATATATATCTGGTGATATCTCGTGTGCTATTAGAGATAGTGCAATAAACCAAAGTGAATTGTCTGCAGGAGGCCCTGGCGCATGAATCTGTGCAGCGGGAACGACCTCGGACCACCAGGGGCCGAGACAACCACCGTCTCATGGGGCCGGACATTCAGGGTCGGGGTAAAGTCCAATATATATCTGGTGATATCTCGGGTGCTATTAGAGATAGCGCAATAAACCAAAGTGAGTTATCTGCAAGAGGCCCTGGCGCATGAATCTGTGCAGCGGGAACGACCTCGGACAACCAGGGGCCGAGACAACCACAGTCTCATGGGGCCGGACACCCAGGTTCAGGGGTAAATCCAATATATATCTCGTGATATCTCGGGTGCTATTAGATACAGCGCAATAAACCAAAGTGGATTATCTGCAGGAGGCCCTGGCGCATGAATCTGGGCAGCGGGAACGACCTCGGACCACCAGGGGCCGAGACAACCACCGTCTCATGGGGCCGGACACTCAGGGTCAGGGTAAAATCCAATATATATCTGGTGATATCTCGGGTGCTATTACATATAGCGCAATAAATCAAAGTGCATTGTCTGTAGGAGGCCCTGGCGCATGAATCTGTGCAGCGGGAACGACCTCGGACAACCATCAGCAGAAAAAACCACAGCCTCATGGGGTCGGACACTCAGGGTCAGGAAAAAATCCAATATATAACTGGTGATATCTCGGGTGCTATTGGATACAGCGCAATAAACCAAAGTGAATTATCTGCAAGAGGCCCTGGCGCATGCATCTGTGCAGCGTGAACGACCTCGGACCACCAGGGGCCGAGAAAACCACCGTCTCATGGGGCCGGACACTCAGGGTCAGGGGAAAATCCAATATATATCTGGTGATATCTCGGGTGCTATTACAGAGAGCGCAATAAATCAACGTGCAATCTCTGTAGGAGGCCCTGGCGCATGAATCTGTGCAGCGGGAACGACCTCGGACCACCAGGGGCCGAGAAAACCACAGTCTCATGGGGCCGGACACTCAGGGTCAGGGAAAAATCCAATATATGTCTGGTGATATCTCGGGTGCTATTAGAGATAGCGCAATAAACCAAAGTGAATTATCTGCAGGAGGCCCTGGCGCATGAATCTGTGCAGCGGGACGACCTCGGACCACCAGGGGCCGAGAAAACCACTGTTTCATGGGGCCGGACACTCATGGTCAGGGGAAAATCCAATATATATCTGGTGATATCTCGGGTGCTATTAGATACAGCGCAATAAATCAAAGTGCATTGTCTGTAGGAGGCCCTGGCGCATGAATCTGTGCAGCGGGAACGACCTCGGACCACCAGGGGCCGAGAAAACCACAGTCTCATGGGGCCGGACACCCAGGTTCAGGGGTAAATCCAATATATATCTCGTGATATCTCGGGTGCTATTAGATACAGCGCAATAAACCAAAGTGGATTATCTGCAGGAGGCCCTGGCGCATGAATCTGGGCAGCGGGAACGACCTCGGACCACCAGGGGCCGAGAAAACCACCGTCTCATGGGGCCGGACACTCAGGGTCAGGGGAAAATCCAATATATATCTGGTGATATCTCGGGTGCTATTACAGAGAGCGCAATAAATCAACGTGCAATCTCTGTAGGAGGCCCTGGCGCATGAATCTGTGCAGCGGGAACGACCTCGGACCACCAGGGGCCGAGAAAACCACAGTCTCATGGGGCCGGACACTCAGGGTCAGGGAAAAATCCAATATATGTCCGGTGATATCTCGGGTGCTATTAGAGATAGCGCAATAAACCAAAGTGAATTATCTGCAGGAGGCCCTGGCGCATGAATCTGTGCAGCGGGACGACCTCGGACCACCAGGGGCCGAGAAAACCACTGTTTCATGGGGCCGGACACTCATGGTCAGGGGAAAATCCAATATATATCTGGTGATATCTCGGGTGCTATTAGATACAGCGCAATAAATCAAAGTGCATTGTCTGTAGGAGGCCCTGGCGCATGAATCTGTGCAGCGGGAACGACCTCGGAGCACCAGGGGCCGAGAAAACCACAGTCTCATGGGGCCGGACACCCAGGTTCAGGGGTAAATCCAATATATATCTGGTGATATCTCGGGTGCTATTAGATACACTGCAATAAACCAAAGTGGATTATCTGCAGGAGGCCCTGGCGCATGAATCTGGGCAGCGGGAACGACCTCGGACCACCAGGGGCCGAGAAAACCACAGTCTAATGGGGCCGGCCACTCAGGGTCAGGGGAAAATCCAATATATATCTGGTGATATCTCGGGTGCTGTTAGAGATAGCGCAAAACGCCAAAGGGAATTATCTGCAGGAGGCCCTGGCGCATGAATCTGTGCAGAGGGAACGACCTCGGACCACCAGGGGTCGAGAAAACCACAGTCTCATGGGGCCGGACACTCAGGGTCAGGGGAAAATCCAATATATATCTGGTGATATCTCGGGTGCTATTAGATACAGCGCAATAAATCAAAGTGCATTATCTGCAGGAGGCCCTGGCGCATGAATCTGGGCAGCGGGAACGACCTCGGACCACCAGGGGCCGAGAAAACCACAGTCTCATGGGGCCGGACACTCAGGGTCAGGGGAAAATCCAATATATATCTGGTGATATCTCGCGTGCTATTAGAGATAGCGCAATAAACCAAGTGAGTTATCTGCAGGAGGCCCTGGCGCCTGAATCTGTGCAGCGGGAACGACCTCGGACCACCAGGGGCCGAAAAAACCACAGTCTCATGGGGCCGGACACTCAGGGTCAGGGGAAAATCCAATATATATCTGGTGATATCTCGGGTGCTATTAGAGATAGCGCAATAAACCAAAGTGAATTATCTGCAGGAGGCCCTGGCGCATGCATCTGTGCAGCGGGAACGACCTCGGACCACAAGGGGCCGAGAAAACCACCGTCTCATGGGGCCGGACACTCTGGGTCAGGGAAAAATCCAATATATATGTGGTGATATCCCGGGTGCTATTACAGATAGCGCAATAAATCAAAGTGCATTGTCTATAGGAGGCCCTGGCGCATGAATCTGTGCAGCGGGAACGACCTCGGAACACCAGGGGCCGAGAAAACTACAGTCTCATAGGTCCGGACACTCAGGGTCTGGGGAAAATCCAATATATATCTGGTGATATCGCGGGTCCTATTACAGATAGCGAAATAAACCAAAGTCAATTATCTGCAGGAGGCCCTGGCGCATGAATCTGTGCAGCGGGAACGACCTCGGTCCACCAGGAGCCGAGAAAACCACCGTCTCATGGGGCTGGACACTCAGGGTGAGGGAAATATCCAATATATATCTGGTGATATCTCGGGTGCTATTAGAGATAGCGCAACAAACGAAAGTGAATTATCTCCAGGAGGCCCTGGCGCATGAATCTGTGCAGCGGGAACGACCTCGGAACACCAGGGGCCGAGAAAACCACCGTCTCATGGGGCCGGACACTCAGGGTCAGGGAAAAATCCAATATATACCTGGTGATGTCTCGCGTGCTATTAGAGATAGCGCAATAAACCAAGTGAGTTATCTGCAGGAGGCCCTGGCGCCTGAATCTGCGCAGCGGGAACGACCTCGGACTACCAGGGGCCGAAAAAACCACAGTCTCATGGGGCCGGACACTCAGGGTCAGGGAAAAATGCAATATATATCTGGTGATATGTCGTGTGCTATTACAGATAGCGCAATACATCAAAGTGCATTGTCTGGAGGAGGCCCTGGCGCATGAATCTGGGTAGCGGGGATGACCTCGGACCACCAGGGGCCGAGAAAACCACAGTCTCATGGGGCCGGACACTCAGGGTCAGGGGAAAATCCAATATATATCTGGTGATATCTCGGGTGCTATTAGATACAGCGCAATAAACCAAAGTGGATTATCTGCAGGAGGCCATGGCGCATGAATCTGTGCAGCGGGAACGACCTCGGACCACCAGGGGCCGAGAAAACCACTGTCTCATGGGGCCGGACACTCAGGGTCAGGGGAAAATCCAATATATATCTGGTGATATCTCGGGTGCTATTACAGATAGCGCAATAAATCAACGTGCAATCTCTGTAGGAGGCCCTGGCGCATGAATCTGTGCAGCGGGAACGACCTCGGACCACCAGGGGTCGAGAAAACCACAGTCTCATGGGGCCGGACACTCAGGGTCAGGGGAAAATCCAATATATATCTGGTGATATCTCGGGTGCTATTACAGATAGCGCAATAAATCAAAGTGCATTGTCTGTAGGAGGCCCTGGCGCATGAATCTGTGCAGCGGGAACGACCTCGGACCACCAGGGGCCGAGAAAACCACAGTCTCATGGGGCCGGACACTCAGGGTCAGGGAAAAATCCAATATATGTCTGGTGATATCTCGGGTGCTATTAGAGATAGCGCAATAAACCAAAGTGAATTATCTGCAGCAGGCCCTGGCGCATGAATCTGTGCAGCGGGAACGACCTCGGACCACCAGGGGCCGAGAAAACCACCTTCTCATGGGGCCGGACACTCAGGGTCAGGGAAAAATGCAATATATATCTGGTGATATGTCGGGTGCTATTACAGATAGCGCAATACATCAAAGTGCATTGTCTGGAGGAGGCCCTGGCGCATGAATCTGGGTAGCGGGAACGACCTAGGACCACCAGGGGCCGAGAAAACCACAGTCTCATGGGGCCGGACACTCAGGGTCAGGGGAAAATCCAATATATATCTGGTGATATCTCGGGTGCTATTAGATACAGCGCAATAAATCAAAGTGCATTATCTGCAGGAGGCCCTGGCGCATGAATCTGGGCAGTGGGAACGACCTCGGACCACCAGGGGCCGAGAAAACCACAGTCTCATGGGGCCGGACACTCAGGGTCAGGGGAAAATCCAATATATATCTGGTGATATCTCGGGTGCTATTACAGATAGCGCAATAAATCAAAGTGCACTGTCTGTAGGAGGCCCTGGCGCATGAATCTGTGCAGCGGGAACGACCTCGGACAACCATCGACAGAAAAAACCACAGCCTCATGGGGTCGGACACTCAGGGTCAGGAAAAAATCCAATATATATCTATTGATATCTCGGGTACTATTAGAGATAGCGCAGTAAGCCAAAGTGAATTATCTGCAGGAGGCACTGGCGCATGAATCTGTGCAGCGGGAACGACCTCGGACCACCAGGGGCCGAGAAAACCACAGTCTCATGGGGCCGGACACTCAGGGTCAGGGGAAAATCCAATATATATCTGGTGATATCTCGGGTGCTATTACAGATAGCGCAATAAATCAAAGTGCATTGTCTGTAGGAGGCTCTGGCGCATGAATCTGTGCAGCGGGAACAACCTCGGACCACCAGGGGCCGAGAAAACCACAGTCTAATGGAGCCGGACACTCAGGGTCAGGGGAAAATCCAATATATATCTGGTGATATCTCGGGTGCTATTAGAGATAGCGCAATAAACCAAAGCGAATTATCTGCAGGAGGCCCTGGCGCATGAATCTGTGCAGCGGGAACGACCTCGGTCCACCAGGGGCCGAGAAAACCACCGTCTCATGGGGCTGGACACTCAGGGTCATTGGAAAATCCAATATATATCTGGTGGTATCTCGGGTGCTATTACAGATAGCGCAATAAATCATAGTGCATTGTCTGTAGGAGGCCCAGGCGCATGAACATGTGCAGCGGGAACGACCTCGGACCACCAGGGGCCGAGAAAACCACAGTCTCATGGGGCCGGACACTCAGGATTAGGGGAAAATCCAATATATATCTGGTGATATCTCGGGTGCTATTACAGATAGCGCAATAAATCAAAGTGCATTGTCTGTAGGAGGCCCTGGCGCATGAATCTGTGCAGCGGGAACGACCTCGGACCACCAGGGGCCGAGAAAACCACAGTCTCATGGGGCCGGACACTCAGGGTCAGGGAAAAATCCAATATATGTCTGGTGATATCTCGGGTGCTATTAGAGATAGCGCAATAAACCAAAGTGAATTATCTGCAGCAGGCCCTGGCGCATGAATCTGTGCAGCGGGAACGACCTCGGACCACCAGGGGCCGAGAAAACCACCTTCTCATGGGGCCGGACACTCAGGGTCAGGGAAAAATGCAATATATATCTGGTGATATGTCGGGTGCTATTACAGATAGCGCAATACATCAAAGTGCATTGTCTGGAGGAGGCCCTGGCGCATGAATCTGGGTAGCGGGAACGACCTAGGACCACCAGGGGCCGAGAAAACCACAGTCTCATGGGGCCGGACACTCAGGGTCATGGGAAAATCCAATATATATCTGGTGATATCTCGGGTGCTATTAGATACAGCGCAATAAATCAAAGTGCATTATCTGCAGGAGGCCCTGGCGCATGAATCTGGGCAGCGGGAACGACCTCGGACCACCAGGGGCCGAGAAAACCACATTCTAATGGGGCCGGACACTCAGGGTCAGGTTAAAATCCAATATATATCTGGTCATATCTCTGGTGCTATTACAGATAGCGCAATAAATCAAAGTGCATTGTCTGTAGGAGGCCCTGGCGCATGAATCTGTGCAGCGGGAACGACCTCGAACCACCAGGGGCCGAGAAAACCACAGTCTCATGGGGCTGGACACTCAGGGTCAGGGGAAAATCCAATATATATCTGGTGATATCTCGGGTGCTATTAGAGATGGCGCAATAAACCAAAGTGAATTATCTGCAGGAGGCCCTGGCGCATGAATCTGTGCAGCGGGAACGACCTCGGTCCACCAGGGGCCGAGAAAGCCACCGTCTCATGGGGCTGGACACTCAGGGTGAGGGAAATATCCAATATATATCTGGTGATATCTCGTCTGCTATTACAGATAGCGCAATAAATCAAAGTGCATTGTCTGTAGGAGGCCGTGGCGCATGAATCTGGGCAGCGGGAACGACCTCGGACCACCAGGGGCCGAGAAGACCACCGTCTCATGGGGCCGGCCACTCAGGGTCAGGGGAAAATCCAATATATAACTGGTGATGTCTCGGGTGCTATTAGATACAGCGCAATAAACCAAAGTGAATTATCTGCAAGAGGCCCTGGCGCATGCATCCGTGCAGCGGGAACGACCTCGGACCACCAGGGGCCGAGAAAATCACAGTCTCATGGGGCCGGACACTCAGGGTCAGGGGAAAATTCAATATATATCTGGTGATATCTCGGGTGCTATTAGAGATAGCGCAATAAACCAAAGCGAATTATCTGCAGGAGGCCCTGGCGCATGAATCTGTGCAGCGGGAACGACCTCGGTCCACCAGGGGCCGAGAAAACCACCGTCTCATGGGGCTGGACACTCAGGGTCATTGGAAAATCCAATATATATCAGGTGATATCTCCGGTGCTAATACAGATAGCGCAATAAATCAAAGTGCATTGTCTGTAGGAGGCCCTGGCGCATGAACATGTGCAGCGGGAACGACCTCGGACCACCAGGGGCCGAGAAAACCACAGTCTCATGGGGCCGGACACTCAGGGTCAGGGGAAAATCCAATATATATCTGGTGATATCTCGGGTGCTATTACAGATAGCGCAATAAATCAAAGTGCATTGTCTGTAGGAGGCCCTGGCGCATGAATCTGTGCAGCGGGAACGACCTCGGACCACCAGGGGCCGAGAAAACCACAGTCTCATGGGGCCGGACACTCAGGGTCAGGGAAAAATCCAATATATGTCTGGTGATATCTCGGGTGCTATTAGAGATAGCGCAATAAACCAAAGTGAATTATCTGCAGGAGGCCCTGGCGCATGAATCTGTGCAGCGGGAACGACCTCGGACCACCAGGGGCCGAGAAAACCACCTTCTCATGGGGCCGGACACTCAGGGTCAGGGAAAAATGCAATATATATCTGGTGATATGTCGGGTGCTATTACAGATAGCGCAATACATCAAAGTGCATTGTCTGGAGGAGGCCCTGGCGCATGAATCTGGGTAGCGGGAACGACCTAGGACCACCAGGAGCCGAGAAAACCACAGTCTCATGGGGCCGGACACTCAGAGTCAGGAGAAAATCCAATATATATCTGGTGATATCTCGGGTGCTATTACAGATAGCGCAATAAATCAAAGTGCATTGTCTGTAGGTGGCCCTGTCGCACGAATCGGTGCAATGGGAACAACCTCGGACCACCAGGGTCCGAGAAAACCACCGTCTCATGTAGCCGGTCACTCAGGGACAGGGGAAAATCCAATATATATCTGGTGATATCTCGGGTGCTATTACACATAGCGCAATAAATCAAAGTGCATTGTCTGTAGGAGGCCCTGGCGCATGAATATGTGCAGCGGGAACGACCTCGGACCACCAGGGGCCGAGAAAACCACAGTCTCATGGGGACCGACACTCAGGGTCAGGGAAAAATCCAATATATATCTGCTGATATCTCGGGTGCTATTACAGATAGAGCAATAAATCAAAGTGCATTGTCTGTAGGAGGCCCTGGCGCATGAATCGGTGCAGCGGGAACGACCTCGGACCACCAGGGGCCGAGAAAACCACAGTCTCATGGAGCCGGACACTCAGGGTCAGGGCAAAATCCAATATATATCTGGTGATATCTCGGGTGCTATTAGAGATAGCGCAATAAACCAATGTGAATTATCTGCAGGAGGCCCTGGCGCATGAATCTGTGCAGCGGGAACGACCTCGGACCACCAGGGGCCGAGGAAACCGCAGTCTCATGGGGCCGGATACTCAGGGTCAGTGAAAAATCCAATATATATCTGGTGATATCTCGGGTGCTATTAGAGATAGCGCAATAAACCAAAGTGAATTATCTGCAGGAGGCCCTGGCGCATGAATCTGTGCAGCGGGAACGACCTCGGACCATCAGGGGCCGAGAAAACCACCGTCTCATGGGGCCGGATACTCAGGGTCAGGGAAAAAGGCAATATAGATCTGCTGATATGTCGGGTGCTATTACTGATAGCGCAATAAATCAAAGTGCAGTGTCTGTAAGAGGCCGTGCCGCATGAATCTGGGCAGCGGGAACGACCTCGGTCCACCAGGGGCCGAGAAAACCACCGTCTCATGGGGCTGGACACTCAGGGTGAGGGAAATATCCAATATATATCTGGTGATATCTCGGGTGCTATTATAGATAGCGCAATAAATCAAAGTGCATTGTCTGTAAGAGGCCGTGCCGCATGAATCTGGGCAGCGGGAACGACCTCGGACCACCATCGGCAGAGAAAACCACAGACTCATGGGGCCGGACACTCAGGGTCAGGGGATAATCCAATATATATCTGGTGATATCTCGGGTGCTATTAGAGATAGCGCAATAAACCAAAGTGAATTATCTGCAGGAGGCCCTGGCGCATGCATCTGTGCAGCGGGAACGACCTCGGACCACCAGGGGCCGAGAAAACCACCGTCTCATTGGGCCGGACACTCTGGGTCAGGGAAAAATCCAATATATATGTGGTGATATCCCGGGTGCTATTACAGATAGCGCAATAAATCAAAGTGCATTGTCTGTAGGAGGCCCTCGCGCATGAATCTGTACAGCGGGAACGAGCTCGGACCACCAGGGGCCGAGAAAACTACAGTCTCATAGGGCCGGACACTCAGGGTCTGGGGAAAATCCAATATATATCTGGTGATATCGCGGGTCCTATTACAGATAGCGAAATAAACCGAAGTGCATTGTCTGTAGGAGGCCCTGGCGCATGAATGTGGCCAGCGGGAACGACCTCGGTCCACCATGGGCCGAGAAAACCACAGTCTCATGGGGCCGGACACTCAGGGTCAGGGGAAAATCCAATATATATCTGGTGATATCTCGCGTGCTATTAGAGATAGCGCAATAAACCAAGTGAGTTATCTGCAGGAGGCCCTGGCGCTTGAATCTGTGCAGCGGGAACGACCTCGGAACACCAAGGGCCGAAAAAACCACAGTCTCATGGGGCCGGACACTCAGGGTCAGGGGAAAATCCAATACATATCTGGTGATATCTCGGGTGCTATTAGAGATAGCGCAATAAACCAAAGTGAATTATCTGCAGGAGGCCCTGGCGCATGCATCTGTGCAGCGGGAACGACCTCGGACCACCAGGGGCCGAGACAACCACAGTCTCATGGGGCTGGACACTCAGGGTCATTGGAAAATCCAATATATATCTGGTGATATCTCGGGTGCTATTAGATACAGCGCAATAAACCAAAGTTAATTATCTGCAAGAGGCCCTGGCGCATGCATCTGTGCAGCGGGAACGACCTCGGACAACCAGGGGCCGAGAAAATCACCGTCTCATGGGGCCGGACACTCAGAGACAGGGGAAAATCCAATATATATCTGGTGATATCTCGGGTGCTATTAGAGATAGCGCAATAAACCAAAGTGAATTATCTGCAGGAGGCCCTGGCGCATGAATCTGTGCAGCGGGAACGACCTCGGTCCACCAGGGGCCGAGAAAACCACCGTCTCATGGGGCTGGACACTCAGGGTCAAGGAAAAATCCAATATATATCTGGTGATATCTCGCGTCCTATTAGAGATAGCGCAATAAACCAAGTGAGTTATCTGCAGGAGGCCCTGGCGCCTGAATCTGTGCAGCGGGAACGACCTCGGACCACCAGGGGCCGAAAAAACCACAGTCTCATAGGGCCGGACACTCAGGGTCTGGGGAAAATCCAATATATATCTGGTGATATCGCGGGTCCTATTACAGATAGCCAAATAAACCAAAGTCAATTAACTGCAGGAGGCCCTGGCGCATGAATCTGTGCAGCGGGAACGACCTCGGTCCACCAGGAGCCGAGAAAACCACCGTCTCATGGGGCTGGACACTCAGGGTGAGGGAAATATCCAATATATATCTGGTGATATCTCGGGTGCTATTAGAGATAGCGCAATAAACGAAAGTGAATTATCTGCAGGAGGCCCTGGCGCATGAATCTGTGCAGCGGGAACGACCTCGGACCACCAGGGGCCGAGAAAACTACCGTCTCATGGGGCCGGACACTGAGCGTCAGGGAAAAATCCAATATATATCTGGTGATATCTCGCGTCCTATTAGAGATAGCGAAATAAACCAAAGTCAATTATCTGCAGGAGGCCCTGGCGCATGAATCTGTGCAGCGGGAACGACCTCGGTCCACCAGGGGCCGAGAAAACCACCGTCTCATGGGGCCGGACACTCAGAGTCAAGGGAAAATCCAACATATATCTGGTGATATCTCGGGTGCTATTAGAGATAGCGCAATAAACCAAAGTGAATTATCTGCAGGAGGCCCTGGCGCATGAATCTGTGCAGCGGGAACGACCTCGGTCCACCAGGGGCCGAGAAAACCAGCGTCTCATGGGGCTGGGCACTCAGGGTGAGGGAAATATCCAATATATATCTGGTGATATCTCGGGTGCTATTACAGATAGCGCAATAAATCAAAGTGCATTGTCTGTAGGAGGCCCTGGCGCATGAATCTGTGCTGCGGGAACGTCCTCAGACCACCAGGGGCCGAGAAAACCACAGTCTCATGGGGCCGGACACTCAGGGTCAGGGGAAAATCCAATATATATCTGGTGATATCTCGCGTGCTATTAGAGATAGCGCAATAAACCAAGTGAGTTATCTGCAGGAGGCCTTGGCGCATGAATCTGTGCAGCGGGAACGACCTCGGAACACCAAGGGCCGAAAAAACCACAGTCTCATGGGGCCGGACACTCAGGGTCAGGGGAAAATCCAATACATATCTGGTGATATCTCGGGTGCTATTAGAGATAGCGCAATAAACCAAAGTGAATTATCTGCAGGAGGCCCTGGCGCATGCATCTGTGCAGCGGGAACGACCTCGGACCACCAGGGGCCGAGAAAACCACAGTCTCATGGGGCCGGACACTCAGGGTCAGGGGAAAATCCGATATATATCTGGTGATATCTCGGGTGCTATTACAGATAGCGCTATAAATCAAAGTGCATTGTCTGTAGGAGGCCCTGGCGCCTGAATCTGTGCAGCGGGAACGACCTCGGACCACCAGGCGCCGAGAAAACCACAGTCTCATGGGGCCGGACACTCAGGGTCAGGGAAAAATGCAATATATATCTGGTGATATCTCGGGTGCTATTAGAGATAGCGCAATAAACCAAGTGAGTTATCTGCAGGAGGCCCTGGCGCCTGAATCTGTGCAGCGGGAACGACCTCGGACCACCAGGGGCCAAAAAAACCACAGTCTCATGGGGCCGGACACTCAGGGTCAGGGGAAAATCCAATATATATCTGGTGATATCTCGGGTCCTATTACAGATAGCGAAATAAATCAAAGTGCATTGTCTGTAGGAGGCCCTGGCGCATGAATGTGCCCAGCGGGAACGACCTCGGACCACCAGGGGCCGAGAAAACCACCGTCTCATTGGGCCGGACACTCAGGGTCAGGGGAAAATCCAATATTTATCTGGTGATATCTCGGGTGCTATTACAGATAGCGGAATAAATCAAAGTGCATTGTCTGTAGGAGGACCTGGCGCACGAATCTGTGCAGCGGGAACGACCTCGGACCACCAGGGGCCGAGAATACCACAGTCTCATGGGTCCGGACTCTCAGTGTCTGGGGAAAATCCAATATATATCTGGCGATATCTCGGGTCCTATTACAGATAGCGAAATAAATCAAAGTGCATTGTCTGTAGGAGGCCCTGGCGCATGAATCTGTGCAGCGGGATCGACCTCGGACCACCAAGGGGCCGAGGAAACCACAGTCTCATGGGGCCGGACACTCAGGGTCAGGGGAAAATCCAATATATATCTGGTGATATCTCGGGTGCTATTAGAGATATCGCAATAAACCAAAGTGAATTATCTGCAGGAGGACCTGGCGCATGAATCTGTGCAACGGGAACGACCTCGGACCACCAGGGACCGAGAAAACCACCGTCCCGGGGGGCCGGACACTTAGGGTCAGTGAAAAATCCAATATATATCTGGTGATATCTCGGGTGCTATTACAGATAGCGCAATAAATCAAAGTGCATTGTCTGTAGGAGGCCGTGGCGCATGAATCTGGGCAGCGGGAACGACCTCGGACCACCAGGGGCCGAGAAGACCACCGTCTCATGGGGCCGGCCACTCAGGGTCAGGGGAAAATCCAATATATATCTGGTGATATCTCGGGTCCTATTACAGATAGCGAAATAAATCAAAGTGCATTATCTGCAGGAGGCCCTGGCGCATGAATGTGGCCAGCGGCAACGACCTCGGCCCACCAGGGGCCGAGAAAACCACCGTCTCATGGGGCCGGACACTGAGGGTCAGGGAAAAATCCAATATATATCTGGTGATATCTCGGGTGCTATTACAGATAGCGCAATAAATCAAAGTGCATTGTCTGTAGGAGGCCCTGGCGCATGAATCTGTGCAGCGGGAACGACCTCGAACCACCAGGGGCCGAGAAAACCACAGTCTCATGGGGCTGGACACTCAGGGTCAGGGGAAAATCCAATATATATCTGGTGATATCTCGGGTGCTATTAGAGATGGCGCAATAAACCAAAGTGAATTATCTGCAGGAGGCCCTGGCGCATGAATCTGTGCAGCGGGAACGACCTCGGTCCACCAGGGGCCGAGAAAGCCACCGTCTCATGGGGCTGGACACTCAGGGTGAGGGAAATATCCAATATATATCTGGTGATATCTCGTCTGCTATTACAGATAGCGCAATAAATCAAAGTGCATTGTCTGTAGGAGGCCGTGGCGCATGAATCTGGGCAGCGGGAACGACCTCGGACCACCAGGGGCCGAGAAGACCACCGTCTCATGGGGCCGGCCACTCAGGGTCAGGGGAAAATCCAATATATAACTGGTGATGTCTCGGGTGCTATTAGATACAGCGCAATAAACCAAAGTGAATTATCTGCAAGAGGCCCTGGCGCATGCATCCGTGCAGCGGGAACGACCTCGGACCACCAGGGGCCGAGAAAATCACAGTCTCATGGGGCCGGACACTCAGGGTCAGGGGAAAATTCAATATATATCTGGTGATATCTCGGGTGCTATTAGAGATAGCGCAATAAACCAAAGCGAATTATCTGCAGGAGGCCCTGGCGCATGAATCTGTGCAGCGGGAACGACCTCGGTCCACCAGGGGCCGAGAAAACCACCGTCTCATGGGGCTGGACACTCAGGGTCATTGGAAAATCCAATATATATCAGGTGATATCTCCGGTGCTAATACAGATAGCGCAATAAATCAAAGTGCATTGTCTGTAGGAGGCCCTGGCGCATGAACATGTGCAGCGGGAACGACCTCGGACCACCAGGGGCCGAGAAAACCACAGTCTCATGGGGCCGGACACTCAGGGTCAGGGGAAAATCCAATATATATCTGGTGATATCTCGGGTGCTATTACAGATAGCGCAATAAATCAAAGTGCATTGTCTGTAGGAGGCCCTGGCGCATGAATCTGTGCAGCGGGAACGACCTCGGACCACCAGGGGCCGAGAAAACCACAGTCTCATGGGGCCGGACACTCAGGGTCAGGGAAAAATCCAATATATGTCTGGTGATATCTCGGGTGCTATTAGAGATAGCGCAATAAACCAAAGTGAATTATCTGCAGGAGGCCCTGGCGCATGAATCTGTGCAGCGGGAACGACCTCGGACCACCAGGGGCCGAGAAAACCACCTTCTCATGGGGCCGGACACTCAGGGTCAGGGAAAAATGCAATATATATCTGGTGATATGTCGGGTGCTATTACAGATAGCGCAATACATCAAAGTGCATTGTCTGGAGGAGGCCCTGGCGCATGAATCTGGGTAGCGGGAACGACCTAGGACCACCAGGAGCCGAGAAAACCACAGTCTCATGGGGCCGGACACTCAGAGTCAGGAGAAAATCCAATATATATCTGGTGATATCTCGGGTGCTATTACAGATAGCGCAATAAATCAAAGTGCATTGTCTGTAGGAGGCCCTGTCGCACGAATCGGTGCAATGGGAACAACCTCGGACCACCAGGGTCCGAGAAAACCACCGTCTCATGTAGCCGGTCACTCAGGGACAGGGGAAAATCCAATATATATCTGGTGATATCTCGGGTGCTATTACACATAGCGCAATAAATCAAAGTGCATTGTCTGTAGGAGGCCCTGGCGCATGAATATGTGCAGCGGGAACGACCTCGGACCACCAGGGGCCGAGAAAACCACAGTCTCATGGGGACCGACACTCAGGGTCAGGGAAAAATCCAATATATATCTGCTGATATCTCGGGTGCTATTACAGATAGAGCAATAAATCAAAGTGCATTGTCTGTAGGAGGCCCTGGCGCATGAATCGGTGCAGCGGGAACGACCTCGGACCACCAGGGGCCGAGAAAACCACAGTCTCATGGAGCCGGACACTCAGGGTCAGGGCAAAATCCAATATATATCTGGTGATATCTCGGGTGCTATTAGAGATAGCGCAATAAACCAATGTGAATTATCTGCAGGAGGCCCTGGCGCATGAATCTGTGCAGCGGGAACGACCTCGGACCACCAGGGGCCGAGGAAACCGCAGTCTCATGGGGCCGGATACTCAGGGTCAGTGAAAAATCCAATATATATCTGGTGATATCTCGGGTGCTATTAGAGATAGCGCAATAAACCAAAGTGAATTATCTGCAGGAGGCCCTGGCGCATGAATCTGTGCAGCGGGAACGACCTCGGACCATCAGGGGCCGAGAAAACCACCGTCTCATGGGGCCGGATACTCAGGGTCAGGGAAAAAGGCAATATAGATCTGCTGATATGTCGGGTGCTATTACTGATAGCGCAATAAATCAAAGTGCATTGTCTGTAGGAGGCCCTGGCGCATGAATCTGTGCAGCGGGAACGACCTCGGACCACCAGGGGCCGAGAAAAGCACAGTCTCATGGGGCCGGACACTCAGGGTCAGGGAAAAATGCAATATATATCTGGTGATATGTCGGGTGCTATTACAGATAGCGCAATAAATCAAAGTGCATTGTCTGTAGGAGGCCCTGGCGCATGAATCTGTACAGCGGGAACGACCTCGGACCACCAGGGGCCGAGAAAACCACAGTCTCATGGGGCCGGACACTCAGGGTCAGGGAAAAATGCAATATATATCTGGTGATATGTCGGGTGCTATTACAGATAGCGCAATACATCAAAGTGCATTGTCTGGAGGAGGCCCTGGCGCATGAATCTGGGTAGCGGGGACGACCTCGGACCACCAGGGGCCGAGAAAACCACAGTCTCATGGGGCCGGACACTCAGGGTCAGGGGAAAATCCAATATATATCTGGTGATATCTCGGGTGCTATTAGATACAGCGCAATAAATCAAAGTGCATTATCTGCAGGAGGCCCTGGCGCATGAATCTGGGCAGCGGGAACGACCTCGGACCACCAGGGGCCGAGAAAACCACCGTCTCATGGGGCTGGACACTCAGGGTCATTGGAAAATCCAATATATATCTGGTGATATCTCGGGTGCTATTAGATACAGCGCAATAAACCAAAGTTAATTATCTGCAAGAGGCCCTGGCGCATGCATCTGTGCAGCGGGAACGACCTCGGACAACCAGGGGCCGAGAAAACCACCGTCTCATGGGGCTGGGCACTCAGGGTGAGGGATATATCCAATATATATCTGGTGATATCTCGGGTGCTATTATAGATAGCGCAATAAATCAATGTGCATTGTCTGTAGGAGGCCCTGGCGCATGAATCTGTGCAGCGGGAACGACCTTGGACCACCAGGGGCCGAGAAAACCACAGTCTCATGGGGCCGGACACTCAGGGTCAGGGAAAAATGCAATATATATCTGGTGATATGTCGGGTGCTATTACAGATAGCGCAATAAATCAAAGTGCAGTGTCTGTAAGAGGCCGTGCCGCATGAATCTGGGCAGCGGGAACGACCTCGGTCCACCAGGGGCCGAGAAAACCACCGTCTCATGGGGCTGGACACTCAGGGTGAGGGAAATATCCAATATATATCTGGTGATATCTCGGGTGCTATTATAGATAGCGCAATAAATCAAAGTGCATTGTCTGTAAGAGGCCGTGCCGCATGAATCTGGGCAGCGGGAACGACCTCGGACCACCATCGGCAGAGAAAACCACAGACTCATGGGGCCGGACACTCAGGGTCAGGGGATAATCCAATATATATCTGGTGATATCTCGGGTGCTATTAGAGATAGCGCAATAAACCAAAGTGAATTATCTGCAGGAGGCCCTGGCGCATGCATCTGTGCAGCGGGAACGACCTCGGACCACCAGGGGCCGAGAAAACCACCGTCTCATTGGGCCGGACACTCTGGGTCAGGGAAAAATCCAATATATATGTGGTGATATCCCGGGTGCTATTACAGATAGCGCAATAAATCAAAGTGCATTGTCTGTAGGAGGCCCTCGCGCATGAATCTGTACAGCGGGAACGAGCTCGGACCACCAGGGGCCGAGAAAACTACAGTCTCATAGGGCCGGACACTCAGGGTCTGGGGAAAATCCAATATATATCTGGTGATATCGCGGGTCCTATTACAGATAGCGAAATAAACCGAAGTGCATTGTCTGTAGGAGGCCCTGGCGCATGAATGTGGCCAGCGGGAACGACCTCGGTCCACCATGGGCCGAGAAAACCACAGTCTCATGGGGCCGGACACTCAGGGTCAGGGGAAAATCCAATATATATCTGGTGATATCTCGCGTGCTATTAGAGATAGCGCAATAAACCAAGTGAGTTATCTGCAGGAGGCCCTGGCGCTTGAATCTGTGCAGCGGGAACGACCTCGGAACACCAAGGGCCGAAAAAACCACAGTCTCATGGGGCCGGACACTCAGGGTCAGGGGAAAATCCAATACATATCTGGTGATATCTCGGGTGCTATTAGAGATAGCGCAATAAACCAAAGTGAATTATCTGCAGGAGGCCCTGGCGCATGCATCTGTGCAGCGGGAACGACCTCGGACCACCAGGGGCCGAGACAACCACAGTCTCATGGGGCTGGACACTCAGGGTCATTGGAAAATCCAATATATATCTGGTGATATCTCGGGTGCTATTAGATACAGCGCAATAAACCAAAGTTAATTATCTGCAAGAGGCCCTGGCGCATGCATCTGTGCAGCGGGAACGACCTCGGACAACCAGGGGCCGAGAAAATCACCGTCTCATGGGGCCGGACACTCAGAGACAGGGGAAAATCCAATATATATCTGGTGATATCTCGGGTGCTATTAGAGATAGCGCAATAAACCAAAGTGAATTATCTGCAGGAGGCCCTGGCGCATGAATCTGTGCAGCGGGAACGACCTCGGTCCACCAGGGGCCGACAAAACCACCGTCTCATGGGGCTGGACACTCAGGGTCAAGGAAAAATCCAATATATATCTGGTGATATCTCGCGTCCTATTAGAGATAGCGCAATAAACCAAGTGAGTTATCTGCAGGAGGCCCTGGCGCCTGAATCTGTGCAGCGGGAACGACCTCGGACCACCAGGGGCCGAAAAAACCACAGTCTCATAGGGCCGGACACTCAGGGTCTGGGGAAAATCCAATATATATCTGGTGATATCGCGGGTCCTATTACAGATAGCCAAATAAAGCAAAGTCAATTAACTGCAGGAGGCCCTGGCGCATGAATCTGTGCAGCGGGAACGACCTCGGTCCACCAGGAGCCGAGAAAACCACCGTCTCATGGGGCTGGACACTCAGGGTGAGGGAAATATCCAATATATATCTGGTGATATCTCGGGTGCTATTAGAGATAGCGCAATAAACGAAAGTGAATTATCTGCAGGAGGCCCTGGCGCATGAATCTGTGCAGCGGGAACGACCTCGGACCACCAGGGGCCGAGAAAACTACCGTCTCATGGGGCCGGACACTGAGCGTCAGGGAAAAATCCAATATATATCTGGTGATATCTCGCGTCCTATTAGAGATAGCGAAATAAACCAAAGTCAATTATCTGCAGGAGGCCCTGGCGCATGAATCTGTGCAGCGGGAACGACCTCGGTCCACCAGGGGCCGAGAAAACCACCGTCTCATGGGGCCGGACACTCAGAGTCAAGGGAAAATCCAACATATATCTGGTGATATCTCGGGTGCTATTAGAGATAGCGCAATAAACCAAAGTGAATTATCTGCAGGAGGCCCTGGCGCATGAATCTGTGCAGCGGGAACGACCTCGGTCCACCAGGGGCCGAGAAAACCAGCGTCTCATGGGGCTGGGCACTCAGGGTGAGGGAAATATCCAATATATATCTGGTGATATCTCGGGTGCTATTACAGATAGCGCAATAAATCAAAGTGCATTGTCTGTAGGAGGCCCTGGCGCATGAATCTGTGCTGCGGGAACGTCCTCAGACCACCAGGGGCCGAGAAAACCACAGTCTCATGGGGCCGGACACTCAGGGTCAGGGGAAAATCCAATATATATCTGGTGATATCTCGCGTGCTATTAGAGATAGCGCAATAAACCAAGTGAGTTATCTGCAGGAGGCCTTGGCGCATGAATCTGTGCAGCGGGAACGACCTCGGAACACCAAGGGCCGAAAAAACCACAGTCTCATGGGGCCGGACACTCAGGGTCAGGGGAAAATCCAATACATATCTGGTGATATCTCGGGTGCTATTAGAGATAGCGCAATAAACCAAAGTGAATTATCTGCAGGAGGCCCTGGCGCATGCATCTGTGCAGCGGGAACGACCTCGGACCACCAGGGGCCGAGAAAACCACAGTCTCATGGGGCCGGACACTCAGGGTCAGGGGAAAATCCGATATATATCTGGTGATATCTCGGGTGCTATTACAGATAGCGCAATAAATCAAAGTGCATTGTCTGTAGGAGGCCCTGGCGCCTGAATCTGTGCAGCGGGAACGACCTCGGACCACCAGGCGCCGAGAAAACCACAGTCTCATGGGGCCGGACACTCAGGGTCAGGGAAAAATGCAATATATATCTGGTGATATCTCGGGTGCTATTAGAGATAGCGCAATAAACCAAGTGAGTTATCTGCAGGAGGCCCTGGCGCCTGAATCTGTGCAGCGGGAACGACCTCGGACCACCAGGGGCCAAAAAAACCACAGTCTCATGGGGCCGGACACTCAGGGTCAGGGGAAAATCCAATATATATCTGGTGATATCTCGGGTCCTATTACAGATAGCGAAATAAATCAAAGTGCATTGTCTGTAGGAGGCCCTGGCGCATGAATGTGCCCAGCGGGAACGACCTCGGACCACCAGGGGCCGAGAAAACCACCGTCTCATTGGGCCGGACACTCAGGGTCAGGGGAAAATCCAATATTTATCTGGTGATATCTCGGGTGCTATTACAGATAGCGGAATAAATCAAAGTGCATTGTCTGTAGGAGGACCTGGCGCACGAATCTGTGCAGCGGGAACGACCTCGGACCACCAGGGGCCGAGAATACCACAGTCTCATGGGTCCGGACTCTCAGTGTCTGGGGAAAATCCAATATATATCTGGCGATATCTCGGGTCCTATTACAGATAGCGAAATAAATCAAAGTGCATTGTCTGTAGGAGGCCCTGGCGCATGAATCTGTGCAGCGGGATCGACCTCGGACCACCAAGGGGCCGAGGAAACCACAGTCTCATGGGGCCGGACACTCAGGGTCAGGGGAAAATCCAATATATATCTGGTGATATCTCGGGTGCTATTAGAGATATCGCAATAAACCAAAGTGAATTATCTGCAGGAGGACCTGGCGCATGAATCTGTGCAACGGGAACGACCTCGGACCACCAGGGACCGAGAAAACCACCGTCCCGGGGGGCCGGACACTTAGGGTCAGTGAAAAATCCAATATATATCTGGTGATATCTCGGGTGCTATTACAGATAGCGCAATAAATCAAAGTGCATTGTCTGTAGGAGGCCGTGGCGCATGAATCTGGGCAGCGGGAACGACCTCGGACCACCAGGGGCCGAGAAGACCACCGTCTCATGGGGCCGGCCACTCAGGGTCAGGGGAAAATCCAATATATATCTGGTGATATCTCGGGTCCTATTACAGATAGCGAAATAAATCAAAGTGCATTGTCTGTAGGAGGCCATGGCGCATGAATGTGGCCAGCGGCAACGACCTCGGCCCACCAGGGGCCGAGAAAACCACCGTCTCATGGGGCCGGACACTGAGGGTCAGGGAAAAATCCAATATATATCTGGTGATATCTCGGGTGCTATTACAGATAGCGCAATAAACCAAAGTGAGTTATCTGCAGGAGGCCCTGGCGACTGATTCTGTGCAGCGGGAACGACCTCGGACCACCAGGGGCCGAAAAAACCACAGTCTCATGGGGCCCGACACTCAGGGTCAGGGGAAAATCCAATATATATCTGGTGATATCTCGGGTGCTATTAGAGATAGCGAAATAAACCAAAGTGAATTATCTGCAGGAGGCCTTGGCGCATGAATCTGTGCAGCGGGAACGACCTCGGACCACCAGGGGCCGACAAAAACGACAGTCTCAAGGGGCCGGACATTCAGGGTCAGGGGAAAATCCAATATATATCTGGTGATATCTCGGGTGCTATTAGAGATAGCGCAATAAACCAAAGTGAATTATCTGCAGGAGGCCCTGGCGCATAAATGTGGCCAGCGGGAACGACCTCGGACCACCAGGGGCCGAGAAAACCACAGTCTCATGGCGCCGGACACTCATGGTCAGGGAAAAATCCAATATATATCTGGTGATATCTCGGGTGCTATTAGAGATAGCGCAATAAACCAAGTGAGTTATCTGCAGGAGGCCCTGGCGCCTGAATCTGTGCAGCGGGAACGACCTCGGACCACCAGGGGCCGAAAAAACCACAGTCTCATGGGGCCGGACACTCAGGGTCAGGGGAAAATCCAATATATATCTGGTGATATCTCGGGTCCTATTACAGATAGCGAAATAAATCAAAGCGCATTGTCTGTAGGAGGACCTGGCGCACGAATCTGTGCAGCGGGAACGACCTCGGACCACCAGGGGCCGAGAAAACTATAGTCTCATGGGGTCGGACACTCAGGGTCTGGGGAAAATCCAATATATATCTGGTGATATCTCGGTTCCTATTACAGATAGCGAAATAAAGCAAAGTGAGTTATCTGCAGGAGGCCCTGGCGTATGAATCTGTGCAGCGGGAACGACCTCGGTCCACCAGGGGCCGAGAAAACCACCGTCTCATGGGTCTGGACACTCAGGGTCAGGGGAAAATCCAATATTTATCTGGTTATATCTCGGGTGCTATTACAGATAGCGCAATAAATCAAAGTGCATTGTCTGTAGGAGGACCTGGCGCACGAATCTGTGCAGCGGGAACGACCTCGGACCACCAGGGGCCGAGAAAACTATAGTCTCATGGGGCCGGACACTCAGGGTCTGGGGAAAATCCAATATATATCTGGTGATATCTCGGGTCCTATTACAGATAGCGAAATAAATCAAAGTGCATTGTCTGTAGGAGGCCCTGGCGCATGAATGTGCCCAGCGGGAATGACCTCGGACCACCAGGGGCCGAGAAAACCACCGTCTCATTGGGCCGGACACTCAGGGTCAGGGGAAAATCCAATATTTATCTGGTGATATCTCGGGTGCTATTACAGATAGCGCAATAAATCAAAGTGCATTGTCTGTAGGAGGACCTGGCGCACGAATCTGTGCAGCGGGAACGACCTCGGACCACCAGGGGCCGAGAATACTACAGTCTCATGGGTCCGGACTCTCAGTGTCTGGGGAAAACCCAGTATATATCTGGCGATATCTCGGGTCCTATTACAGATAGCGAAATAAATCAAAGTGCATTGTCTGTAGGAGGCCCTGGCGCATGAATCTGTGCAGCGGGATCGACCTCGGACCACCAAGGGGCCGAGGAAACCACAGTCTCATGGGGCCGGACACTCAGGGTCAGGGGAAAATCCTATATATATCTGGTGATATCTCGGGTGCTATTAGAGATATCGCAATAAACCAAAGTGAATTATCTGCAGGAGGACCTGGCGCATGAATCTGTGCAACGGGAACGACCTCGGACCACCAGGGACCGAGAAAACCACCGTCCCGGGGGGCCGGACACTTAGGGTCAGTGAAAAATCCAATATATATCTGGTGATATCTCGGGTGCTATTACAGATAGCGCAATAAATCAAAGTGCATTGCCTGTAGGAAGCCCTGCCGGATGAATCTGTGCAGCGGGAACGACCTCGGACCACCAGGGGCCGAGAAAACCACCGTCTCATGGGGCCGGACACTCTGGGTCAGGGAAAAATCCAATATATATCTGGTGATATCTCGGGTGCTATTAGAGATAGCGCAATAAACCAATGTGAATTATCTGCAGGAGGCCCTGGCGCATAAATGTGGCCAGCGGGAACGACCTCGGACCACCAGGGGCCGAGAAAACCACAGTCTCATGGGGCCGGACACTCATGGTCAGGGAAAAATCCAATATATATCTGGTGATATCTCGGGTGCTATTAGAGATAGCGCAATAAACCAAAGTGAATTATCTGCAGGAGGCCCTGGCGCATAAATGTGGCCAGCGGGAACGACCTCGGACCACCAGGGGCCGAGAAAACCACAGTCTCATGGGGCCGGACACTCATGGTCAGGGAAAAATCCAATATATATCTGGTGATATCTCGGGTGCTATTAGAGATAGCGCAATAAACCAAGTGAGTTATCTGCAGGAGGCCCTGGCGCCTGAATCTGTGCAGCGGGAACGACCTCGGACCACCAGGGGCCAAAAAAACCACAGTCTCATGGGGCCGGACACTCAGGGTCAGGGGAAAATCCAATATATATCTGGTGATATCTCGGGTCCTATTACAGATAGCGAAATAAATCAAAGCGCATTGTCTGTAGGAGGACCTGGCGCACGAATCTGTGCAGCGGGAACGACCTCGGACCACCAGGGGCCGAGAAAACTATAGTCTCATGGGGTCGGACACTCAGGGTCTGGGGAAAATCCAATATATATCTGGTGATATCTCGGTTCCTATTACAGATAGCGAAATAAAGCAAAGTGAGTTATCTGCAGGAGGCCCTGGCGTATGAATCTGTGCAGCGGGAACGACCTCGGTCCACCAGGGGCCGAGAAAACCACCGTCTCATGGGTCCTGACACTCAGGGTCAAGGGAAAATCCAATATTTATCTGGTTATATCTCGGGTGCTATTACAGATAGCGCAATAAATCAAAGTGCATTGTCTGTTGGAGGACCTGGCGCACGAATCTGTGCAGCGGGAACGACCTCGGACCACCAGGGGCCGAGAAAACTATAGTCTCATGGGGCCGGACACTCAGGGTCTGGGGAAAATCCAATATATATCTGGTGATATCTCGGGTCCTATTACAGATAGCGAAATAAATCAAAGTGCATTGTCTGTAGGAGGCCCTGGCGCATGAATGTGCCCAGCGGGAATGACCTCGGACCACCAGGGGCCGAGAAAACCACCGTCTCATTGGGCCGGACACTCAGGGTCAGGGGAAAATCCAATATTTATCTGGTGATATCTCGGGTGCTATTACAGATAGCGCAATAAATCAAAGTGCATTGTCTGTAGGAGGACCTGGCGCACGAATCTGTGCAGCGGGAACGACCTCGGACCACCAGGGGCCGAAAAAACCACAGTCTCATGGGGCCGGACACACAGGGTCAGGGGAAAATCCAATATATATCTGGTGATATCTCGGGTGCTATTAGAGATAGCCCAATAAACCAAGTGAGTTATCTGCAGGAGGCCCTGGCGCCTGAATCTGTGCAGCGGGAACGACCTCGGACCACCAGGGGCCGAAAAAACCACAGTCTCATGGGGCCGGACACACAGGGTCAGGGGAAAATCCAATATATATCTGGTGATATCTCGGGTGCTATTAGAGATAGCGCAATAAATAAAAGTGCATTGTCTGTAGGAGGCCCTGGCGCATGAATCTGAGCAGCGGGAACGACCTAGGACCACCAGGGGCCGAGAAAACTATAGTCTCATGGGGCCGGACACTCATCGTCTGGGGAAAATCCAATATATATCAGGTGATATCTCGGGTCCTATTACAGATAGCGAAATAAACCAAAGTGAATTATCTGCAGGAGGCCCTGGCGTATCAATCTGTGCAGCGGGAACGACATCGGTCCACCAGGGGCCGAGAAAACCACCGTCTCATGGGGCCGGACACTCAGAGTCAGGAGAAAATCCAATATATATCTGGTGATATCTCGGGTGCTATTACAGATAGCGCAATAAGTCAAAGTGCATTGTCTGTAGGAGGCCCTGGCGCATGAATCTGTGCAGCGGGAACGACCTCGGACCACCAGGGGCCGAGAACACTACAGTCTCATGGGTCCGGACTCTCAGTGTCTGGGGAAAATCCAATGTATATCTGGCGATATCTCGTGTCCTATTACAGATAGCGCAATAAATCAAAGCGCATTGTCTGTAGGAGGCCCTGGCGCATAAATGTGTCCAGCGGGAACGACCTCGGACCACTAGGGGCCGAGAAAACCACCGTCTCATGGGGCCGGACACTTAGGGTCAGGGGAAAATCCAATATTTATCAGGTGATATCTCGGGTGCTATTACAGATAGCGCAATAAATCAAATTGCGTTGTCTGTAGGAGGCCCTGGCGCACGAATCTGTGCAGCGGGAACGACCTCGGACCACCAGGGGCCAGGACAACCACCGTCTCATGGGGCCGGACACTCAGGGTCAGGGAAAAATCCAATATATATCTGGTGATATCCCGGGTGCTATTACAGATAGCGCAATAAATCAAAGTGAATTATCTGCAGGAGGCCTTGGCGCATGAATCTGTGCAACGGGAACGACCTCGGTCCACCAGGGGCCGAGAAAACCACAGTCTCATGTGGCCGGGCACTCAGGGTCAGGGAAAAATCCAATATATATCTGGTGATATCTTGGGTGCTATTAGAGATAGCGCAATAAACCAAAGTGAATTATCTGCAGGAGGCCCTGGCGCATGAATCTGTGCAACGGGAACGACCTCGGACCACCAGGGGCAGAAAAAACCACAGTCTCATGGGGCCGGACACTCAGGGTCAGGGGAAAATCC
The DNA here is from genome assembly GCF_051020985.1 of Nomia melanderi. Lineage (NCBI taxonomy): Eukaryota > Metazoa > Arthropoda > Insecta > Hymenoptera > Halictidae > Nomia > Nomia melanderi. The sequence continues at coordinate 4,708,639 of NW_027475130.1, forward strand.
AATATATATCTGGTGATATCTTTGGTGCTATTAGAGATAGCGAAATAAACCAAAGTGAATTATCTGCAGGAGGACCTGGCGCATGAATCTGTGCAACGGGAACGACCTCGGAACACCAGGGGCCGACAAAACCACCGTTACATGGGGCCGGACACTCAGGGTCAGTGAAAAATCCAATATATATCTGGTGATATCTCGGGTGCTATTACAGATAGCGCAATAAATCAAAGTGCATTGTCTGTAGGAGACCCTGGCGCATGAATCTGTGCAGCGGGAATGACCTCGGACCACCAGGGGCCGAGAAAACCACAGTCTCATGGGACCGGACACTCAGGGTCAGGGGAAAATCCAATATATATCTGGTGATATCTCGGGTGCTATTAGAGATAGCGCAATAAACCAAAGTGAATTATCTGCAGGAGGCCCTGGCGCATGAATCTGTGCAGCGGGAACGTCCTCGGACCTACAGGGGCCGAGACAACCACCGTCTCATAGGGCCGGACACTCAGGGTCAGGGTAAAATCCAATATATATCTGGTGATATCTCGGGTACTATTACAGATAGCACAATAAATCAAAGTTCATTACCTGTAGGAGGCCCTGGCGTATGAATCTGTGCAGAGGGAACGTCCTCGGACCTCCAGGGGCCGAGACAAAGACCGTCTCATGGGGCTGGGCACTCAGGGTGAGGGAAATATCCAATATATATCTGGTGATATCTCGGGTGATATTACAGATAGCGCAATAAATCAAAGTGCATTGACTGTAGGAGGCCCTGGCGCATGAATCTGTGCAGCGGGAACAACCTCGGACCAGCAGGGGCCGAGAAAACAACAGTCTCATGGGGCCGGACACTCAGGGTCAGGGCAAAATCCAATATATATCTGGTGATATCTCGGGTGCTATTAGAGATAGCTCAATAAATCAAAGTGCATTGTCTGTAGGAGGCCCTGGCGCATGAATGTGTGCAGCGGGAACGACCTCGGACCACCAGGGGCCGAGGAAACCGCAGTCTCATGGGGCCGGACACTGTGGGACAGGGAAAAATCCAATATATATCTGGTGATATCTCGGGTGCTATTAGAGATAGCGCAATAAATCAAAGTGAATTATCTGCAGGAGGCCCTGGCGCATGAATCTGTGCAGCGGGAACGACCTCGGACCATCAGGGGGCGAGAAAACCACCGTCTCACGGGGCCGGACACTCAGGGTCAGGGAAAAAGGCAATATATTTCTGGTGATATGTCGGGTGCTATTACAGATAGCGCAATAAATCAAAGTGCATTGTCTGGAGGAGGTCCTGGCGCATGAATCTGGGCAGCGGGAACGATCTCGGACCACCAGGGGCCGAGAAAACCACCGCCTCATGGGGCCGGACACTCAGGGTAAGGGAAAAATCCAATATATATCTGGTGATATCTCGGGTGCTATTAGAGATAGCGAAATAAAGCAAAGTGAATTATCTGCAGGAGGCCCTGGCGTATGAATCTGTGCAGCGGGAACGACCTCGGTCCACCAGGGGCCGAGAAAACCACCGTCTCACGGGGCCGGACATTCAGGGTCAGGGGAAAATCCAATATATATCTGGTGATATCTCGGGTGCTATTAGAGATAGCGCAATAAACCAAAGTGAATTATCTGCAGGAGGCCCTGGCGCATAAATGTGGCCAGCGGGAACGACCTCGGACCACCAGGGGCCGAGAAAACCACAGTCTCATGGGGCCGGACACTCATGGTCAGGGAAAAATCCAATATATATCTGGTGATATCTCGGGTGCTATTAGAGATAGCGCAATGAACCAAGTGAGTTATCTGCAGGAGGACCTGGCGCATGAATCTGTGCAACGGGAACGACCTCGGAACACCAGGGGCCGACAAAACCACCGTTAAATGGGGCCGGACACTCAGCGTCAGTGAAAAATCCAATATATATCTGGTGATATCTCGGGTGCTATTACAGATAGCGCAATAAATCAAAGTGCATTGTCTGTAGGAGACCCTGGCGCATGAATCTGTGCAGCGGGAACGACCTCGGACCACCAGGGGCCGAGAAAACGACCGTCTCATGTGGCCGGACGCTCAGGGTCAGTGAAAAATCCAATATATATCTGGTGATATCTCGGGTGCTATTAGAGATAGCGCAATAAACGAAACTGAATTATCTGCAGGAGGCCCTGGCGCATGAATCTGTGCAGCGGGAACCACCTCGGACCAGCAGGGGCCGAGAAAACGACCGTCTCATGGGGCTGGACACTCAGGGTCAGTGAAAAATCCAATATATATCTGATGATATCTCGGGTGCTATTACAGATAGCGCAATAAATCAAAGTGCATTGTCTGTAGGAGGCCCTGGCGCATGAATCTGTGCAGCGGGAACGACCTCGGACCACCAGGGGCCGAGAAAACCACAGTCGCATGGGGCCGGACACTCAGGGTCAGGGGAAAATCCAGTATATATCTGGTGATATCTCGGGTGCTATTAGAGATAGCGCAATAAACCAAAGTGAATTATCTGCAGGAGGCCCTGGCGCATGAATCTGTGCAGCGGGAACGTCCTCGGACCTACAGGGGCCGAGACAACCACCGTCTCATAGGGCCGGACACTCAGGGTCAGGGTAAAATCCAATATATATCTGGTGATATCTCGGGTACTATTACAGATAGCACAATAAATCAAAGTTCATTACCTGTAGGAGGCCCTGGCGCATGAATATGTGCAGCGGGAACGACCTGGGACCACCAGGGGCCGAGAAAACCACCGTCTCATGGGGCCGGACACTCTGGGTCAGGGAAAAATCCAATATATATGTGGTGATATCCCGGGTGCTATTACAGATAGCGCAATAAATCAAAGTGCATTGTCTGTAGAAGGCCCTGGCGCATGAATCTGTGCAGCGGGAACGACCTCGGACCACCAGGGGCCGAGAAAACTACAGTCTCATAGGGCTGGACACTCAGGGTCAGGGGAAAATCCAATATATATCTGGTGATATCGCGGGTCCTATTACAGATAGCGAAATAAACCAAGGTGAATTATCTGCAGGAGGACCTGGCGCATGAATCTGTGCAACGGGAACGACCTCGGAACACCAGGGGCCGACAAAACCACCGTTAAATGGGGCCGGACACTCAGGGTCAGTGAAAAATCCAATATATATCTGGTGATATCTCGGGTGCTATTAGAGATAGCTCAATAAATCAAAGTGCATTGTCTGTAGGAGGCCCTGACGCATGAATCTGTGCAGCGGGAACGACCTCGGACCACCAAGGGGCCGAGGAAACCACAGTCTCATGGGGCCGGACACTCAGGGTCAGGGGAAAATCCAATATATATCTGGTGATATCTCGGGTGCTATTAGAGATATCGCAATAAACCAATGTGAATTATCTGCAGGAGGACCTGGCGCATGAATCTGTGCAACGGGAACGACCTCGCACCACCAGGGACCGAGAAAACCACCGTCCCGGGGGGCCGGACACTTAGGGTCAGTGAAAAATCCAATATATATCTGGTGATATCTCGGGTGCTATTACAGATAGCGCAATAAATCAAAGTGCATTGTCTGTAGGAGGCCGTGGCGCATGAATCTGGGCAGCGGGAACGACCTCGGACAACCAGGGGCCGAGAAGACCACCGTCTCATGGGGCCGGCCACTCAGCGTCAGGGGAAAATCCAATATATATCTGGTGATATCTCGGGTCCTATTACAGATAGCGAAATAAATCAAAGTGAATTATCTGCAGGAGGCCCTGGCGCATAAATGTGGCCAGCGGGAACGACCTCGGACCACCAGGGGCCGAGAAAACCACAGTCTCATGGCGCCGGACACTCATGGTCAGGGAAAAATCCAATATATATCTGGTGATATCTCGGGTGCTATTAGAGATAGCGCAATAAACCAAGTGAGTTATCTGCAGGAGGCCCTGGCGCCTGAATCTGTGCAGCGGGAACGACCTCGGACCACCAGGGGCCGAAAAAACCACAGTCTGATGGGGCCGGACACTCAGGGTCAGGGGAAAATCCAATATATATCTGGTTATATCTCGGGTGCTATTACAGATAGCGCAATAAATCAAAGTGCATTGTCTGTAGGAGGACCTGGCGCACGAATCTGTGCAGCGGGAACGACCTCGGACCACCAGGGGCCGACAAAACCACCGTTAAATGGGGCCGGACACTCAGCGTCAGTGAAAAATCCAATATATATCTGATGATATCTCGGGTGCTATTACAGATAGCGCAATAAATCAAAGTGCATTGTCTGTAGGAGGCCCTGGCGCATGAATCTGTGCAGCGGGAACGACCTCGGACCACCAGGGGCCGAGAAAACCACAGTCGCATGGGGCCGGACACTCAGGGTCAGGGGAAAATCCAGTATATATCTGGTGATATCTCGGGTGCTATTAGAGATAGCGCAATAAACCAAAGTGAATTATCTGCAGGAGGCCCTGGCGCATGAATCTGTGCAGCGGGAACGTCCTCGGACCTACAGGGGCCGAGACAACCACCGTCTCATAGGGCCGGACACTCAGGGTCAGGGTAAAATCCAATATATATCTGGTGATATCTCGGGTACTATTACAGATAGCACAATAAATCAAAGTTCATTACCTGTAGGAGGCCCTGGCGCATGAATATGTGCAGCGGGAACGACCTGGGACCACCAGGGGCCGAGAAAACCACCGTCTCATGGGGCCGGACACTCTGGGTCAGGGAAAAATCCAATATATATGTGGTGATATCCCGGGTGCTATTACAGATAGCGCAATAAATCAAAGTGCATTGTCTGTAGAAGGCCCTGGCGCATGAATCTGTGCAGCGGGAACGACCTCGGACCACCAGGGGCCGAGAAAACTACAGTCTCATAGGGCTGGACACTCAGGGTCAGGGGAAAATCCAATATATATCTGGTGATATCGCGGGTCCTATTACAGATAGCGAAATAAACCAAGGTGAATTATCTGCAGGAGGACCTGGCGCATGAATCTGTGCAACGGGAACGACCTCGGAACACCAGGGGCCGACAAAACCACCGTTAAATGGGGCCGGACACTCAGGGTCAGTGAAAAATCCAATATATATCTGGTGATATCTCGGGTGCTATTAGAGATAGCTCAATAAATCAAAGTGCATTGTCTGTAGGAGGCCCTGACGCATGAATCTGTGCAGCGGGAACGACCTCGGACCACCAAGGGGCCGAGGAAACCACAGTCTCATGGGGCCGGACACTCAGGGTCAGGGGAAAATCCAATATATATCTGGTGATATCTCGGGTGCTATTAGAGATATCGCAATAAACCAATGTGAATTATCTGCAGGAGGACCTGGCGCATGAATCTGTGCAACGGGAACGACCTCGCACCACCAGGGACCGAGAAAACCACCGTCCCGGGGGGCCGGACACTTAGGGTCAGTGAAAAATCCAATATATATCTGGTGATATCTCGGGTGCTATTACAGATAGCGCAATAAATCAAAGTGCATTGTCTGTAGGAGGCCGTGGCGCATGAATCTGGGCAGCGGGAACGACCTCGGACAACCAGGGGCCGAGAAGACCACCGTCTCATGGGGCCGGCCACTCAGCGTCAGGGGAAAATCCAATATATATCTGGTGATATCTCGGGTCCTATTACAGATAGCGAAATAAATCAAAGTGAATTATCTGCAGGAGGCCCTGGCGCATAAATGTGGCCAGCGGGAACGACCTCGGACCACCAGGGGCCGAGAAAACCACAGTCTCATGGCGCCGGACACTCATGGTCAGGGAAAAATCCAATATATATCTGGTGATATCTCGGGTGCTATTAGAGATAGCGCAATAAACCAAGTGAGTTATCTGCAGGAGGCCCTGGCGCCTGAATCTGTGCAGCGGGAACGACCTCGGACCACCAGGGGCCGAAAAAACCACAGTCTGATGGGGCCGGACACTCAGGGTCAGGGGAAAATCCAATATATATCTGGTTAAATCTCGGGTGCTATTACAGATAGCGCAATAAATCAAAGTGCATTGTCTGTAGGAGGACCTGGCGCACGAATCTGTGCAGCGGGAACGACCTCGGACCACCAGGGGCCGAGAAAACCACCGTCTCATGGGGCTGGACACTCAGGGTCAGGGGAAAATCCAATATTTATCTGGTTATATCTCGGGTGCTATTACAGATAGCGCAATAAATCAAAGTGCATTGTCTGTAGGAGGACCTGGCGCACGAATCTGTGCAGCGGGAACGACCTCGGACCACCAGGGGCCGAGAAAACTATAGTCTCATGGGGCCGGACACTCAGGGTCTGGGGAAAATCCAATATATATCTGGTGATATCTCGGGAGCTATTAGAGATAGCGAAATAAACCAAAGTGAATTATCTGCAGGAGGCCCTGGCGCATGCATCTGTGCAGCGGGAACGACCTCGGACCACCAGGGGCCGACAAAACGACAGTCTCAAGGGGCCGGACATTCAGGGTCAGGGGAAAATCCAATATATATCTGGTGATATCTCGGGTGCTATTAGAGATAGCGCAATAAACCAAAGTGAATTATCTGCAGGAGGCCCTGGCGCATAAATGTGGCCAGCGGGAACGACCTCGGACCACCAGGGGCCGAGAAAACCACAGTCTCATGGGGCCGGACACTCATGGTCAGGGAAAAATCCAATATATATCTGGTGATATCTCGGGTGCTATTAGAGATAGCGCAATAAACCAAGTGAGTTATCTGCAGGAGGCCCTGGCGCCTGAATCTGTGCAGCGGGAACGACCTCGGACCACCAGGGGCCAAAAAAACCACAGTCTCATGGGGCCGGACACTCAGGGTCAGGGGAAAATCCAATATATATCTGGTGATATCTCGGGTGCTATTAGAGATAGCGCAATAAATCAAAGTGGATTGTCTGGAGGAGGCCCTTGCGCATGAATCTGTGCAGCAGGAACGACCTCGGACCACCAGAGGCCGGGAAAACCACCGTCTCATGGGGCCGGACACTCAGGGTCAGGGGAAAATCCAATATATATCTGGTGATATCTCGGGTGCTATTACAGATAGCGCAATAAATCAAAGTAAATTATCTGCAGGGGGCCCTGGCGCATGAATCTGTGCAGCGGGAGCGACCTCGGACCACCAGGGGCCGAGAAAACCACCGTCTCATGGGGCCGGACACTCAGGGTCAGGGAAAAATCCAATATATATCTGGTGATATCTTGGGTGCTATTAGAGATAGCGCAATAAACCAAAGTGAATTATCTGCAGGAGACCCTGGCGAATGAATCTGTGCAGCGGGAACGACCTCGGACCACCAGGGGCCGAGAAAACCACCGTCTCATGGGGCCGGGCGCTCAGGGTCAGCGAAAAATCCAGGATATATCTGGTGATATCTCGGTTGCTATTACAGATAGCGCAGTAAATCAAAGTGCGTTGTTTGTAGGAGGCCCTGGCGCATGAATCTGGGCAGCGGGAACGACCTCGGACCACCAGGGGCCGAGAAAACCACCGTCTCATGGGGCCGGACGCTCAGGGTCAGGAAAAATCCAATATATAACTGGTGATATCTCGGGTGCTATTAGAGATAGCGCAATAAACCAATGTGAATTATCTGCAGGAGACCCTGGCGCATGCATCTGTGCAGCGGGATCGACCACGGACCACCAGGGGCCGGGAAAACCACCGTCTCATGGGGCCGGACACTCAGGTTCAGGGAAAAATCCAATATATATCTGGTGATATCTCGGGTGCTATTAGAGATAGCGCAATAACCCAAAGTGAATTATATGCAGGAGGCCCGGGCGCATGAAGCTGTACAGCGGGAACGACCTCGGACCCCCAGGGGCCGAGAAAACCACTGTCTCATGGGGCCGGACACTCAGGGTCAGAGGAAAATCCAGTATATATCTGGTGATATCTCGGGTGCTATTAGAGATAGCGCAATAAACCAATGTGAATTATCTGCAGGAGGCCCTGGCGCATGAATCTGTGCAGCGCGAACGACCTCGGACCACCAGGGGCCGAGGAAACCACCGTCTCATGGTGCCGGACACTCAGGGTCAGGGTAAAATCCAATATATATCTGGTGATATCTCGGGTGCTATTAGAGATAGCGCAATAAACCAAAGTGAATTATCTGCAGATGGCCCTGGCGCCTGATTCTGTGCAGCGGGAACGACCTCGGACCACCAGGGGCCGCGAAAACCACCGTCTCATGGGGCCGGACACTCAGGGTCAGGGAAAAATCCAATATATATCTGGTGATATCTCGGGTGCTATTAGAGATAGCGCAATTAACCAAAGTGGATTATCTGCAGGAGGCCCTGGCGAATGAATCTGTGCAGCGGGAGCGACCACGGACCACCAGGGGACGAGACAACCACCGTCTCATGGTGCCGGACACTCAGGGTCAGGGAAAAATCCAATATATATCTCGTGATATCTCGGGAGCTATTAGAGATAGCGCAATAAATCAAAGTGCAATTGTCCGTAGGAGGCCCTTGCGCATGAATCTGTTCAGCAGGAACGACATCGGTCCACCAGGGGCGAGAAAATTACAGATTTTCGGTATCCGTCACCCAAAGTCATGTAAAAATCCAGCATATATCTGGTGATATCTCTGGTGCTATTAGATATAGCGCAATAAACCAATGTGCATTGTCTGCAGGAGGCCCTGGCGCATGAATCTGTGCAGCGGTATCTACCTCGGACCACCAGGGTCCGAGAAAATCACCGACACATGGGGCCGGGCACTCAGGTTCAGGGAAAAATCCAACATATATGTGGTGATATCTCGGGTTCTATTACAGATAGCGCGATAAATCAAAGTGCATAGTCTACAGGAGGCCCTGGCACATGCATCTGTGCAGCGGGAATGACCTCGGACCACCGGGGTCCGAGAAAACCACCGTCTCATGGGGCCGGACACTCAGGGTCAGGGAAAAATCAAATATATATCTGGTGATATCTCGGGTAGTATTAGAGATATCGCAATAAACCAAAGTGGATTGTCTGGAGGAGGCCCTTGCGCATGAATCTGTGCAGCGGGAACGTCCTCGGACCTCCAGGGGCTGAGACAACCACCGTCTCAAGGGGCCGGACACTCAGGGTCAGGGAAAAATCCAATATATATCTGGTGATATCTTGGGTGCTATTAGAGATAGCGCAATAAACCAAAGTGAATTATCTGCAGGAGGCCCTGGCGAATGAATCTGTGCAGCGGGAACGACCTCGGACCACCAGGGGCCGAAAAAACCACCGTCTCATGGGGCCGGGCGCTCAGGGTCAGCGAAAAATCCAGGATATATCTGGTGATATCTCGGTTGCTATTACAGATAGCGCAGTAAATCAAAGTCCGTTGTTTGTAGGAGGCCCTGGCGCATGAATCTGGGCAGCGGGAACGACCTCGGACCACCAGGGGCCGAGAAAATTACAGATTATCGGTATGCGTCACCCAAGGTCATGTAAAAATCCAGGATATATCTGGTGATATCTCGGTTGCTATTACAGATAGCGCAGTAAATCAAAGTGCGTTGTTTGTAGGAGGCCCTGGCGCATGAATCTGGGCAGCGGGAACGACCTCGGAACACCAGGGGCCGAGAAAACCAGCGTCTCATGGGGCCGGACGCTCAGGGTCAGGAAAAATCCAATATATAACTGGTGATATCTCGGGTGCTATTCGAGATAGCGCAATAAACCAATGTGAATTATCTGCAGGAGGCCCTGGCGCATGCATCTGTGCAGCGGGATCGACTACGGACCACCAGGGGCCGAGAAAACCACCGTCTCATGGGGCCGGACACTCAGGTTCAGGGAAAAATCCAATATATATCTGGAGATATCTCGGGTGCTATTAGAGATAGCGCAATAAACCAAAGTGAATTATCTGCAGATGGCCCTGGCGCATGATTCTGTGCAGCGGGAACGACCTCGGACCACCAGGGGCCGCGAAAACCACCGTCTCATGGGGCCGGACACTCAGGGTCAGGGAAAAATCCAATATATATCTGGTGATATCTCGGGTGCTATTAGAGATAGCGCAATTAACCAAAGTGGATTATCTGCAGGAGGCCCTGGCGAATGAATCTGTGCAGCGGGAGCGACCACGGACCACCAGGGGCCGAGACAACCACCGTCTCATGGTGCCGGACACTCAGGGTCAGGGAAAAATCCAATATATATCTGGTGATATCTCGGGTGCTATTAGAGATAGCGCAATAAATCAAAGTGCAATTGTCCGTAGGAGGCCCTTGCGCATGAATCTGTTCAGCAGGAACGACATCGGTCCACCAGGGGCCGAGAAAATTACAGATTTTCGGTATCCGTCACCCAAAGTCATGTAAAAATCCAGCATATATCTGGTGATATCTCTGGCGCTATTAGATATAGCGCAATAAACCAATGTGCATTGTCTGCAGGAGGCCCTGGCGCATGAATCTGTGCAGCGGTATCTACCTCGGACCACCAGGGTCCGAGAAAATCACCGACACATGGGGCCGGGCACTCAGGTTCAGGGAAAAATCCAACATATATGTGGTGATATCTCGGGTTCTATTACAGATAGCGCGATAAATCAAAGTGCATAGTCTGCAGGAGGCCCTGGCACATGCATCTGTGCAGCGGGAATGACCTCGGACCACCGGGGTCCGAGAAAACCACCGTCTCATGGGGCCGGACACTCAGGGTCAGGGAAAAATCAAATATATATCTGGTGATATCTCGGGTAGTATTAGAGATATCGCAATAAACCAAAGTGGATTGTCTGGAGGAGGCCCTTGCGCATGAATCTGTGCAGCGCGAACGTCCTCGGATCTCCAGGGGCTGAGACAACCACCGTCTCATGGGGCCGCACACTCAGGGTCAAGGTAAAATCCAATATATATCTGGTGATATCTCGGGTGCTATTAGAGATAGCGCAATAAATCAAAGTAAATTATCTGCAGGGGGCCCTGGCGCATGAATCTGTGCAGCGGGAGCGACCTCGGACCACCAGGGGCCGAGAAAACCACCGTCTCATGGGGCCGGACACTCAGGGTCAGGGGAAAATCCAATATATATCTGGTGATATCTCGGGTGCTATTAGAGATAGCGCAATATATCAAAGTGCATTGTCTGTAGGAGGCCCTGGCGCATGAATCTGTGTAGCGGGATCGACCTCGGACCACCGGGGGCCGAGAAAATCACCGTCTCATGGGGCCGGACTGTCAGGGTCAAGGAAAAATCCAATATATATCTGCTAATATCTCGGGTGCTATTAGAGATAGCGCAATAAATCAAAGTGAATTATATGCAGGGGGCCCTGGCGCATGAATCTGTGCAGCGGGATCGACCTCGGACCACCAGAGACCGAGAAAACCATCGTCTCATGGGGCCGGACACTCAGGGTCAGGGGAAAATCCAATATATATATGGTGATATCTCGGGTGCTATTACAGACAGCGCAATAAATCAATGTGCATTGTCTGTAGGAGGCCCTGGCGCATGTATCTGTGCAGCGGGAACGACTATCGGACCACCAGGGGCCGAGAAAACCACCGTCTCATGGGGCCCGACACTCAGGGTCAGGGGAAAATCCAATATATATCTGATGATATCTCGGGTGCTATTACAGACAGCGCAATAATTCAATGTGCATTGTCTGTAGGAGGCCCTGGCGCATGTATCTGTGCAGCGGGAACGACCTCGGACCACCAGGGGCCGAGAAAACTACCGTCTCATGGGGCCAGACACCCAGGGTCAGGGAAAAATCCAACATATATCTGGTGATATCTCGGGTGCTATTAGAGATAGCGCAATAATCCAATGTGAATTATATATAGCAGGCCCTGGCGCATGAATCTGTGCAGCGGGAACGACCTCGGACCACCAGGGGCCGAGAAAACCACCGTCTCATGGGGCCGGACACTCAGGGTCAGGGGAAAAATCCAATATATATGTGGTGATATCTCGGGTGCTATTACAGATAGCGCAATAAACCAAAGTGCATTGTCTGTAGGAGGCCCTGGCGCATGAATCTGTGCAGCGGGAACGACCTCGGGCCCCCAGGGGTCGAGAAAACCACCGTCTCATGGGGCCGGACACTCAGGGTCAGTGTAAAATAAAATATATATCTGGTGATGTCTCGGGTGCTATTACAGATAGCGCAATAAATCAAACTGCATTGTCTGTAGGAGGCCCTGACGCATGAACCTGTGCAGCGGGAACGACCTTGGACCACCAGGGGCCGAGAAAACCACCGTCTCATGGGGCCCGACACTCAGGGTCAGGGAAAAATCCAACATATATCTGGTGATATCTCGGGTGCTATTACAGACAGCGCAATAAATCAACGTGCATTGTCTGTAGGAGGCCCTGGCGCATGTATCTGTGCAGCGGGAACGACCCCGGACCACCAGGGGCCGAGAAAACTACCGTCTCATGGGGCCAGACACCCAGGGTCAGGGAAGAATCCAATATAAATCTGGTGATATCTCGGGTGCAATTACAGATAGCGCAATAAATCAAAGTGCATTGTCTGTAGGAGGCCATGGCGCATGAATCTGTGCAGCGGGAACGACCTCGGACCACAAGGGGTCGAGAAAACCACCGTCTCATGGGGCCCGACACTCAGCGTCAGGGGAAAATCCAATATATATCTGGTGATATCTCGGGTGCTATTACAGATAGCGCAATAAATCAAAGTGCATTGTCTGTAGGAGGCCCTGGCGCATGGATCTGTGTAGCGGGATCGACCTCGGACCACCGGGGGCCGAGAAAATCACCGTCTCATGGGGCCGGACTGTCAGGGTCAGGGAAAAATCCAATATATAACTGGTGATATCTCGGGTGCTATTACAGATAGCGCAATTAATCAAAGTGCATTGTCTGTAGGAGGCCCAGGCGCATGAATCAGTGCAGCGGGATCGACCTCGGACCACCAGGGGCCGAGAAAACCACCGACACATGGGGCCGGACACTCAGGGTCGGGGAAAAATTCAATATATCTCTGGTGATATCTCGGGTGCTATTAGAGATAGCGCAATAAACCAAAGTGCATTGTCTGTAGGAGGCCCTGGCGCATGAATCTTTGCAGCGGGATCGACCTCCGACCAACAGGGGCCGAGAAAACCGCCGACACATGGGGCCGGACACTCAGGGTCGGGGAAAAATTCAATATATCTCTGGTGATATCTCGGGTGCTATTAGAGATAGCGCAATAAACCAAAGTGAATTGTCTGCAGTAAGCTTTGGCGCATGCATCTGTGCAGCGGGATCGACTACGGACCACCAGGGGCCGAGAAAACCACCGTCTCATGGGGCCGGACACTCAGGGTCAGGGAAAAATCCAATATATATCTGGTGATATCTCGGGTGCTATTACAGCTAGCGCAATAAATCAAAGTGCATTGTCTGTAGGAGGCCCTGGCGCATTAATCTGTGCAGCGGGAACGACCTCGGACCACCAGGGGCCGAGAAAACCACCGTCTCATGGGGCCCGACACTCAGGGTCAGGGGAAAATCCAATATATATCTGGTGATATCTCGGGTGCTATTACAGACAGCGCAATAAATCAATGTGCATTGTCTGTAGGAGGCCCTGGCGCATGAATCTCTGCAGCGGGAACGACCTCGGACCACCAGGGGCCGAGAAAACTACCGTCTCATGGGGCCGGACACCCAGGGTCAGGGAAGAATCCAACATATATCTGGTGATATCTCGGGTGCTATTAGAGATAGCGCAATAAACTAAAGTGAATTATATATAGCAGGCCCTGGCGCATGAATCTGTGCTGCGGGAATGACCTCGGACCACCAGGGGCCGAGAAAACTACCGTCTCATGGGGCCGGACACCCAGGGTCAGGGAAAAATCCAACATATATATGGTGATATCTCGGGTGCTATTACAGATAGCGCAATAAATCAAAGTGCATTGTCTGCAGGAGGCCCTGGCGCATGAATCTATGCAGCGGGATCGACCTCGGACCACCAGGGGCCGAGAAAACTACCGTCTCATGGGGCCGGACACTCAGGGTCAGGGAAAAATCCAATATATATCTGGTGATATCGAGGGTTCTCTTACAGATAGCGCACTAAACCAAAGTGAATTATCTGCAGCGGGCCCTGGGGCATGAATCTGTGCAGCGGGAACGACAACGGACCACCAGGGGCCGAGAAAACCACCGACACATGGCGCCGGACACCCAATGTCATGTAAAAACCCAGGATGTATCTGATGATATCTCGGGTGCTATTAGAGATAGCGCAATAAATAAAAGTGCATTGTCTGCGGGACGCCCTGGCGCATGAATCTGTGCAGCGCGAGCGACCTTGGACCACCAGGGGCCGAGAAAACCACAGTCTCATGGGGTCGGAGACTCAGGGTCAGGGAAAAATCCAATATATATCTGGTGATATCTCGGGCGCTATCACAGATAGCGCAATAAATCAAAGTGCATTGTCTGCAGGTCGCCCTGGCGCATGAATCTGTGCAGCGGGATCGACCTCGGACCACCAGGGGCCGTGAAAACTACCGTCTCATGGGGCCGGACACTCAGGGTCAGGGAAAAATCCAATATATATCTGGTGATATCTCGGGTGCTATTAGAGATAGCGCACTAAACCAAAGTAAATTATCTGCAGGAGGCCCTGGCGCATGGATCTGTGCAGCGGGATCAACCTCGGACCACGATGGACCGAGAATACCATCGGCACATGGCGCCGGACTGTCAGAGTCATGGAAAAATCCAATATATATCTGGTGATATCTCGGGTGCTATTAGAGATAGCGAAATAAATCAAAGTGCATTGTTTGCAGGAGACCCTGGCGCATGAATCTGTGCAGCGGGAACGACCTCGGACCACAAGGGACCGAGAAAACCACCGTCTCATGCGATCGGACACTCAGGGTCGGGGGAAAATCCAACATATATGTGGTGATATCTCAGGTGCTATTAGAGATGGCGCAATAAACCAAAGGGCATTGTCTGTAGGAGGCCCTGGCGCATGAATCCGTGCAGCGGGAACGACCTCGGACCACCAGGGGCCGAGAAAACCACCGTCTCATGGGGTCAGGGAAAAATCCAATATAAATCTGGTGATATCTCGGGCGCTATTACAGATAGCGCAATACATCAAAATGCATTGTCTGCAGGAGGCCCTGGCGCATGGATCTGTGCAGCGCGATCGACCTCGGACCACGAGGGACCGAGAAAACCATCGACACATGGCAACGGACTGCCAGGGTCAAGGAAAAATCCAATATATATTTGGTGATATCTCGGGTGCTATTAGAGATAGCGAAATAAATCAAAGTGCATTGTCTGCAGCAGGCCCTAGCGCATGAATCTGTGCAGCGGGAACGACCTCGGACCACCAGGGGCCGAGAAAACCACCCTCTCATGGGGTCGGACTGTCAGGGTCAGGGAAAAATCCAATATATATGTGGTGATATCTCAGGTGCTATTAGAGATAGCGCAATAAACCAAAGTGCATTGTCTGTAGGAGGCCCTGGCGCATGAATCTGTGCAGCGGGGACGACCTCGGACCACCAGGGGCCGAGAAAACCACCGTCTCATGGGGCCCGACACTCAGGGTCAGGGGAAAATCCAATATATATCTGGTGATATCTCGGGTGCTATTACAGACAGCGCAATAAATCAATGTGCATTGTCTGTAGGAGGCCCTGGCGCATGAATCTCTGCAGCGGGAACGACCTCGGACCACCAGGGGCCGAGAAAACTACCGTCTCATGGGGCCGGACACCCAGGGTCAGGGAAGAATCCAACATATATCTGGTGATATCTCGGGTGCTATTAGAGATAGCGCAATAAACTAAAGTGAATTATATATAGCAGGCCCTGGCGCATGAATCTGTTCTGCGGGAATGACCTCGGACCACCAGGGGCCGAGAAAACTACCGTCTCATGGGGCCGGACACCCAGGGTCAGGGAAAAATCCAACATATATATGGTGATATCTCGGGTGCTATTACAGATAGCGCAATAAATCAAAGTGCATTGTCTGTAGGAGGCCCTGGCGCATGAATCTATGCAGCGGGATCGACCTCGGACCACCAGGGGCCGAGAAAACTACCGTCTCATGGGGCCGGACACTCAGGGTCAGGGAAAAATCCAATATATATCTGGTGATATCGAGGGTTCTCTTACAGATAGCGCACTAAACCAAAGTGAATTATCTGCAGCGGGCCCTGGGGCATGAATCTGTGCAGCGGGAACGACAACGGACCACCAGGGGCCGAGAAAACCACCGACACATGGCGCCGGACACCCAATGTCATGTAAAAACCCAGGATGTATCTGATGATATCTCGGGTGCTATTAGAGATAGCGCAATAAATAAAAGTGCATTGTCTGCGGGACGCCCTGGCGCATGAATCTGTGCAGCGCGAGCGACCTTGGACCACCAGGGGCCGAGAAAACCACAGTCTCATGGGGTCGGAGACTCAGGGTCAGGGAAAAATCCAATATATATCTGGTGATATCTCGGGCGCTATCACAGATAGCGCAATAAATCAAAGTGCATTGTCTGCAGGTCGCCCTGGCGCATGAATCTGTGCAGCGGGATCGACCTCGGACCACCAGGGGCCGTGAAAACTACCGTCTCATGGGGCCGGACACTCAGGGTCAGGGAAAAATCCAATATATATCTGGTGATATCTCGGGTGCTATTAGAGATAGCGCACTAAACCAAAGTAAATTATCTGCAGGAGGCCCTGGCGCATGGATCTGTGCAGCGGGATCAACCTCGGACCACGATGGACCGAGAATACCATCGGCACATGGCGCCGGACTGTCAGAGTCATGGAAAAATCCAATATATATCTGGTGATATCTCGGGTGCTATTAGAGATAGCGAAATAAATCAAAGTGCATTGTTAGCAGGAGACCCTGGCGCATGAATCTGTGCAGCGGGAACGACCTCGGACCACAAGGGACCGAGAAAACCACCGTCTCATGCGATCGGACACTCAGGGTCGGGGGAAAATCCAACATATATGTGGTGATATCTCAGGTGCTATTAGAGATGGCGCAATAAACCAAAGGGCATTGTCTGTAGGAGGCCCTGGCGCATGAATCCGTGCAGCGGGAACGACCTCGGACCACCAGGGGCCGAGAAAACCACCGTCTCATGGGGTCAGGGAAAAATCCAATATAAATCTGGTGATATCTCGGGCGCTATTACAGATAGCGCAATACATCAAAATGCATTGTCTGCAGGAGGCCCTGGCGCATGGATCTGTGCAGCGCGATCGACCTCGGACCACGAGGGACCGAGAAAACCATCGACACATGGCAACGGACTGCCAGGGTCAAGGAAAAATCCAATATATATTTGGTGATATCTCGGGTGCTATTAGAGATAGCGAAATAAATCAAAGTGCATTGTCTGCAGCAGGCCCTAGCGCATGAATCTGTGCAGCGGGAACGACCTCGGACCACCAGGGGCCGAGAAAACCACCGTCTCATGGGGTCGGACTGTCAGGGTCAGGGAAAAATCCAATATATATGTGGTGATATCTCAGGTGCTATTAGAGATAGCGCAATAAACCAAAGTGCATTGTCTGTAGGAGGCCCTGGCGCATGAATCTGTGCAGCGGGGACGACCTCGGACCACCAGGGGCCGAGAAAACCACCGTCTCATGGGGTCGGAGACTCAGGGTCAGGGAAAAATCCAATATAAATCTGGTGATATCTCGGGTGCTATTACAGATAGCGCAATAAATCAAAGTCCATTGTCTGCAGGAGGCCCTGGCGCATGGATCTGTGCAGCGGGATCGACCTCGGACCAGGATGGACCGAGAATACCATCGGCACATGGCGCCGGACTGTCAGAGTCAAGGAAAAATCCAATATATATCTGGTGATATCTCGGGTGCTATTAGAGATAGCGAAATAAATCAAAGTGCATTGTTTGCAGGAGTCCCTGGCGCATGAGTCTGTGCAGCGGGAACGACCTCGGACCACCAGGGGCCGAGAAAACCACCGTCTCATGGGGTCGGACACTCAGGGTCAGGGAAAAATCCAATATATCTCTGGTGATATCTCGGGTGCTATTAGAGATAGCGCAATAAAACAAAGTGCATTGTCTGTAGGAGGCCCTGGCGCATGAATCTGTGCAGCGGGAACGACCTCGGACCACCAGGGGCCGAGAAAACCACCGTCTCATGGGGTCGGAGACTCAGGGTCAGGGAAAAATCCAATATAAATCTGGTGATATCTCGGGCGCTATCACAGATAGCGCAATAAATCAAAGTGCATTGTCTGCAGGAGGCTCTGGCGCATGGATCTGTGCAGTGGGAACGACCTCGGACCACCAGGGGCCGAGAAAACTACAGTCTCATGGGGCCGGACACTCAGGGTCAGGGGAAAATCCAATATATATCTAGTGATATCTCGGGTGCTATTACAGATAGCGCAATAAATCAAAGTGCATTGTCTGTAGGAGGCCCTGGCGCATGAGTCTGTGCAGTGGGATCGACCTCGGACCACCAGGGGCCCAGATAACCACCGATACATGGCGACGGACACTCAGGGTCGGGGAAAAATTCAATATATATCTGGTGATATCTCGTGTGCTATTAGAGATAACGCAATAAATCAAAGTGCATTGTCTACAGGAAGCCCTGGCGCATGAATCTGTTCAGCGGGATCGACCTCAGACCACCAGGGTCCGAGAAAACCACCGTCTCATGGAGTCGGACACTCAGGGTCAGGGAAAAATCCAATATATATCTGGTGATATCTCGGGTCCTATTACAGATAGCGCAATAAATCAAAGTGCATTGTCTGTAGGAGGCCCTGGCGCATGAATCTGTGCAGCGGGAACGACCTAGGACCAACAGGGTCCGAGAGAACTACCGTCTCATGGGGCCGAACTGTCAGGGTCAGGGAAAAATACAATATATATCGGGTGATATCTCCGGTGCTATTAGAGAGAGCGCAATAAACCAAAGTGCATTGTCTGCAGGACGCCCTGGCGCATGAATCTGTGCAGCGGGATCGACCTCGGACCACCAGGGGCCGTGAAAACTACCGTCTCATGGGGCCGGACACTCAGGGTCAGGGAAAAATCCAATATATATCTGGTGATATCTCTGGTGCTATTAGAGACGGCGCAATAAACCAAGGTGCATTGTCTGTAGTAGGCACTGGCGAATGAATCTGTGCAGCAGGAACGACCTCGGACCACCAGGCGCCGAGAAAATTACAGATATTCGGAATCCGTCACCCAAGGTCATGTAAAAATCCAGCATATATCTGGTGATATCTCGGGTGCTATTAGAGATAGCGCAATAAACCAAAGTGCATTGTCTGTAGGAGGCCCTGGCGCATGAATCTTTGGTAGCGGGATCGACCTCGGACCACGAGGGACCGAGAAAATCATCAACACATGGGGCCGGACACTCAGGGTCAGGGAAAATCCAATATCTATCTGGTGATATCTCGGGTGCTATTATAGATAGAACAATAAATCAAAGTGCATTGTCTGTAGGAGGCCCTGGCGAATGAATCTGTGCAGCGGGATCGACCTCGGACCACCAGGGGCCGAGAAAATTACAGATATTCGGAATCCGTCACCCAAGTTCATGTAAAAATCCAGCATATATCTGGTGATATCTCGGGTGCTATTACAGATAGCGCAATAAACCAAAGTGAATTGTCTGCAGGAAGCCTTGGCGCAAGAATCTGTTCAGCGGAATCGACCTCGGACCACCAGGGGCCGAGAAAATCACCGTCTCATGGGGCAGGACTGTCAGGGTCAGGGAAAAATCCAATATCTATCCGGTGATATCTCGGGTGCTATTATAGATAGCGCAATAAATCAAAGCGCATTGTCTGCAGGAGGCCCTGGCGCATGAATCTGTGCAGCGGGAACGACCTCGGACCACCAGGGGTCGAGAAAACCACCGAAACATGGGGCCGGACACTCAGGGTCAGGGAAAAATCCAATATATAACTGGTGATATCTCGGGTGCTATTACAGATAGCGCAATAAATCAAAGTGCATTGTCTGTAAGAGGCCCAGGCGCATGAATCAGTGCAGCGGGATCGACCTCGGACCACCAGGGGCCGAGAAAATCACCGTCTCATGGGGCCGGACTGTCAGGGTCAGGGAAAAATCCGATATATATCTGGTGATATCTCGGGTGCTATTAGAGATATCGCAGTAAATCAAAGTGAATTATCTGCAGGGGCCCTGGCGCATGAATCTGTGCAGCGGGATCGACCGCGGACCACCAGGGGTCGAGAAAACCACCGTCTCATGGGGTCTGACACTCAGTGTCAGTGAAAAATCCAATATATATCTGGTGATATCTCGGGTGCTATTACAGATAGCGCAATAAATCAAAGTGCATTGTCTGCAGGAGGCCCTAGAGCATGAATCTGTGCAGCGGGATCGACCTCGGACCACCAAGGGTCGAGAAAACCACCGATACATGGGGCCGGGCACTCAGGGTCAGGGAAAAATCCAATATATATCTGGTGATATCTCGGGTGCTATTACAGATAGCGCAATATATCAAAGTGCATTGTCTGCAGGAGGCCCTAGGGAATTAATCTGTGCAGCGGGAACGACCTCGGACCACCAGGGGCCGAGAAAACTACCGTCGCATAGGGCCGGACACTCAGGGTCAGGGATAAATCCAATATATATCTGGTGATATCTCGGATGCTATTACAGATAGCCCAATAAGTCAAAGTGCATTGTCTGTAGGAGGCCCTGGCGCATGAATCTGTGCAGTGGGAACGACCTAGGACCACCAGGGGCCGAGAAAACTACCGTCTCATGGGGCCGGACTGTCAGGGTCAGGGAAAAATCCAATATAAATCTGGTGATATCTCGGGTGCTATTACAGATAGCGCAATAAATCAAAGTGCATTGTCTGTAAGAGGTCCTGGCTCATGATTCTGTGCAGCGGGAACAACCTCGGACCACCTGGGGCCGAGAAAATCACCGTCCCATGGGGCCGGACTGTCAGGGTCAGGGAAAAATCGAATATATATCTGGTGATATCTCGGCTGCTATTAGAGATAGCGCAATAAATCAAAGTGCATTGTCTGTAAGAGGTCCTGGCTCATGATTGTGTGCAGCTGGAACAACCTCGGACCACCTGGGGCCGAGAAAATCACCGTCCCATGGGGCCGGACTGTCAGGGTCCGTGAAAAATCGAATATATATCTGGTGATATCTCGGGTGCTATTAGAGATAGCGCAATAAATCAAAATACATTGTCTGCAGGAGGCCCTAGCGCATGAATCTGTGCAGCGGGAACGACCTCGGACCACCAGGGGCCGAGAAAACCACCGTCTCATGGGGTCGGACACTCAGGGTCAGGGGCAAATCCAATATATATGTGGTGATATCTCAGGTGCTATTAGAGATAGCGCAATAAACCAAAGGGTATTGTCTGTAGGAGGCCCTTGCGCATGAATCTGTGCAGCGGGAACGACCTCGGACCACCAGGGTCCGAGAAAACCACCGACACATGGGGCCGGACTGTCACGGTCTGAGAAAAATCCAATATATATCTGGTAATACCTCGGGTGCTATTAGAGATAGCGCAATAAACCAAAGTGCATTGTCTGGAGGAGGCCCTGGCGCATGAATCTGTGCAGCGGGATCGCCCTCGGACCACCAGGGGCCGAGAAAATCACCGTCTCATGCGGCCGGACTGTCAGGGTCAGGTGTAAATCCAATATATATATATAGTGATATCTCGGGTGCTATTACAGAAAGCGCAATAAATCAAAGTGCATTGTCTGTAGGAGGCCCTGGCGCATGAATCTGTTCAGCGGGATCGACCTCGGACCACGAGGGACCGAGAAAACCATCGACACATGGGGCCGGACTGTCTGGGTCAGGGAAAAATCCAATATATATGTGGTGATATCTCGGCTGCTATTAGCGATAGCGCAATAAATCAAAGTGCATTGTCTGCAGGAGGCCCTGGCGCATGGATCTGTGCAGCGGGATCGACCTCGGACCACGATGGACCGAGAATACCATCGGCACATGGCGCCGGACTGTCAGAGTCAAGGAAAAATCCAATATATATCTGGTGATATCTCGGGTGCTATTAGAGATAGCGAAATAAATCAAAGTGCATTGTTTGCAGGAGACCCTGGCGCATGAATCTGTGCAGCGGGAACGACCTCGGACCACAAGGGACCGAGAAAACAACCGTCTCATGCGTTCGGACACTCAGGGTCAGTGGAAAATCCAACATATATGTGGTGATATCTCAGGTGCAATTAGAGATAGCGCAATAAATCAAAATGCATTGTCTGCAGGAGGCCCTGGCGCATGGATCTGTGCAGCGCGATCGACCTCGGACCACGAGGGACCGAGAAAACCACCGTCTCATGGGGTCAGGGAAAAATCCAATATAAATCTGGTGATATCTCGGGCGCTATTAGAGATAGCGAAATAAATCAAAGTGCATTGTTTGCAGGAGACCCTGGCGCATGAATCTGTGCAGCGGGAACGACCTCGGACCACCAGGGGCCGAGAAAACCACCGTCTCATGGGGTCGGAGACTCAGGGTCAGGGAAAAATCCAATATAAATCTGGTGATATCTCGGGCGCTATCACAGATAGCGCAATAAATCAATGTGCATTGTCTGCAGGAGGCCCTGCCGCATGGATCTGTGCAGTGGGAACGACCTCGGACCACCAGGGGCCGAGATAACCACCGATACATGGGGACGGACACTCAGGGTCGGGGAAAAATTCAATGTATATCTGGTGATATCTCGGGTGCTATTAGAGATAACGCAATAAATCAAAGTGCATTGTCTGCAGGAGGCCCTGCCGCATGGATCTGTGCAGTGGGAACGACCTCGGACCACCAGGGGCCGAGATAACCACCGATACATGGGGACGGACACTCAGGGTCGGGGAAAAATTCAATATATATCTGGTGATATCTCGGGTGCTATTAGAGATAACGCAATAAATCAAAGTGCATTGTCTGCAGGAAGCCCTGGCGCATGAATCTGTTCAGCGGGATCGACCTCGGACCACCAGGGTCCGAGAAAACCACCGTCTCATGGAGTCGGACACTCAGGGTCAGGGAAAAATCCAATATATATCTGGTGATATCTCGGGTCCTATTACAGATAGCGCAATAAATCAAAGTGCATTGTCTGTAGGAGGCCCTGGCGCATGAATCTGTGCAGCGGGAACGACCTAGGACCAACAGGGTCCGAGAGAACTACCGTCTCATGGGGCCGAACTGTCAGGGTCAGGGAAAAATCCAATATCTATCTGGTGATATCTCGGGTGCTATTAGAGATAGCGAAATAAATGAAAGTGCATTGTCTGCAGGAGGCCCTGGCGCATGAATCTGTGCAGCGGAAACGACCTCGGACCACCAGGGGCCAAGAAAACCACCGTCTCATGGGGCCGGACACTCAGGGTCAGGGGAAAATCCAATATATATGTGGTGATATCTCGGGTGCTATTAGAGATAGCGCAAAGACCAAAGGGCATTGTCTGTAGGAGGCCCTGGCGCATGAATCTGTCCAGCGGGAACGACCTCGGACCACCAGGGGCCGAGAAAACCACCGTCTCATGGGGTCGGACACGCAGGGTCAGGGGAAAATCCAATATATATGTGGTGATATCTCGGGTGCTATTAGAGATAGCGCAAAGACCAAAGGGCATTGTCTGTAGGAGGCCCTGGCGCATGAATCTGTCCAGCGGGAACGACCTCGGACCACCAGGGGCCGAGAAAACCATCGACACATGGCGGCGGACTGTCAGGGTCAAGGAAAAATCCAATATATATCTGGTGATATCTCGGGTGCTATTAGAGATAACGAAATAAATCAAAGTGCATTGTCTGCAGGAGGCCCTGGCGCATGAATGTGAGAAGCGGGAACGACCTCGGACCACCAGGGGCCGAGAAAACCACCGTCTCATGGGGTCGGACACTCAGGGTCAGGGGAAAATCCAATATAAATCTGGTGATATCTCGGGCGCTATCACAGATAGCGCAATAAATCAATGTGCATTGTCTGCAGGAGGCCCTGCCGCATGGATCTGTGCAGTGGGAACGACCTCGGACCACCAGGGGCCGAGATAACCACCGATACATGGGGACGGACACTCAGGGTCGGGGAAAAATTCAATGTATATCTGGTGATATCTCGGGTGCTATTAGAGATAACGCAATAAATCAAAGTGCATTGTCTGCAGGAGGCCCTGCCGCATGGATCTGTGCAGTGGGAACGACCTCGGACCACCAGGGGCCGAGATAACCACCGATACATGGGGACGGACACTCAGGGTCGGGGAAAAATTCAATATATATCTGGTGATATCTCGGGTGCTATTAGAGATAACGCAATAAATCAAAGTGCATTGTCTGCAGGAAGCCCTGGCGCATGAATCTGTTCAGCGGGATCGACCTCGGACCACCAGGGTCCGAGAAAACCACCGTCTCATGGAGTCGGACACTCAGGGTCAGGGAAAAATCCAATA
Organism: Nomia melanderi; assembly: GCF_051020985.1. Classification (NCBI taxonomy): domain Eukaryota; kingdom Metazoa; phylum Arthropoda; class Insecta; order Hymenoptera; family Halictidae; genus Nomia; species Nomia melanderi. Next base: position 4,733,099 of record NW_027475130.1, read on the forward strand.
TATATCTGGTGATATCTCGGGTCCTATTACAGATAGCGCAATAAATCAAAGTGCATTGTCTGTAGGAGGCCCTGGCGCATGAATCTGTGCAGCGGGAACGACCTAGGACCAACAGGGTCCGAGAGAACTACCGTCTCATGGGGCCGAACTGTCAGGGTCAGGGAAAAATCCAATATCTATCTGGTGATATCTCGGGTGCTATTAGAGATAGCGAAATAAATGAAAGTGCATTGTCTGCAGGAGGCCCTGGCGCATGAATCTGTGCAGCGGAAACGACCTCGGACCACCAGGGGCCAAGAAAACCACCGTCTCATGGGGCCGGACACTCAGGGTCAGGGGAAAATCCAATATATATGTGGTGATATCTCGGGTGCTATTAGAGATAGCGCAAAGACCAAAGGGCATTGTCTGTAGGAGGCCCTGGCGCATGAATCTGTCCAGCGGGAACGACCTCGGACCACCAGGGGCCGAGAAAACCACCGTCTCATGGGGTCGGACACTCAGGGTCAGGGGAAAATCCAATATATATGTGGTGATATCTCGGGTGCTATTAGAGATAGCGCAAAGACCAAAGGGCATTGTCTGTAGGAGGCCCTGGCGCATGAATCTGTCCAGCGGGAACGACCTCGGACCACCAGGGGCCGAGAAAACCATCGACACATGGCGGCGGACTGTCAGGGTCAAGGAAAAATCCAATATATATCTGGTGATATCTCGGGTGCTATTAGAGATAACGAAATAAATCAAAGTGCATTGTCTGCAGGAGGCCCTGGCGCATGAATGTGAGAAGCGGGAACGACCTCGGACCACCAGGGGCCGAGAAAACCACCGTCTCATGGGGTCGGACACTCAGGGTCAGGGGAAAATCCAATATATATGTGGTGATATCTCAGGTGCTATTAGAGATAGCGCAATAAACCAAAGGGCATTGTCTGTAGGAGGCCCTGGCGCATGAATCTGGGCAGCGGGAACGACCTCGGACCACCAGGGGCCGAGAAAACTACCGTCTCATGGGGCCGGACACTCAAGGTCAGGGAAAAATCCAATATATCTCTGGTGATATCTCGGGTGCTATTAGAGATAGCGCAATAAACCAAAGTGCATTGTCTGTAGGAGGCCCTGGCGCATGAATCTGTGCAGCGGGAACGACCTCGGACCACCAGGGGCCGAGAAAACCACCGTCTCATGGGGTCGGACACTCAGGGTCAGGGGCAAATCCAATATATATGTGGTGATATCTCAGGTGCTATTAGAGATAGCGCAATAAACCAAAGGGCATTGTCTGTAGGAGGCCCTGGCGCATGAATCTGTGCAGCGGGAACGACCTCGGACCACCAGGGTCCGAGAAAACCACCGACACATGGGGCCGGACTGTCACGGTCTGAGAAAAATCCAATATATATCTGGTAATACCTCGGGTGCTATTAGAGATAGCGCAATAAACCAAAGTGCATTGTCTGGAGGAGGCCCTGGCGCATGAATCTGTGCAGCGGGATCGCCCTCGGACCACCAGGGGCCGAGAAAATCACCGTCTCATGCGGCCGGACTCTCAGGGTCAGGTGTAAATCCAATATATATATAGTGATATCTCGGGTGCTATTACAGAAAGCGCAATAAATCAAAGTGCATTGTCTGTAGGAGGCCCTGGCGCATGAATCTGTTCAGCGGGATCGACCTCGGACCACGAGGGACCGAGAAAACCATCGACACATGGGGCCGGACTGTCTGGGTCAGGGAAAAATCCAATATATATGTGGTGATATCTCGGCTGCTATTAGAGATAGCGCAATAAATCAAAGTGCATTGTCTGCAGGAGGCCCTGGCGCATGGATCTGTGCAGCGGGATCGACCTCGGACCACGATGGACCGAGAATACCATCGGCACATGGCGCCGGACTGTCAGAGTCAAGGAAAAATCCAATATATATCTGGTGATATCTCGGGTGCTATTAGAGATAGCGAAATAAATCAAAGTGCATTGTTTGCAGGAGACCCTGGCGCATGAATCTGTGCAGCGGGAACGACCTCGGACCACAAGGGAACGAGAAAACAACCGTCTCATGCGTTCGGACACTCAGGGTCAGTGGAAAATCCAACATATATGTGGTGATATCTCAGGTGCAATTAGAGATAGCGCAATAAATCAAAATGCATTGACTGCAGGAGGCCCTGGCGCATGGATCTGTGCAGCGCGATCGACCTCGGACCACGAGGGACCGAGAAAACCACCGTCTCATGGGGTCAGGGAAAAATCCAATATAAATCTGGTGATATCTCGGGCGCTATTACAGATAGCGCAATAAATCAAAATGCATTGTCTGCAGGAGGCCCTGGCGCATGGATCTGTGCAGCGCGATCGACCTCGGACCACGAGGGACCGAGAAAACCATCGACACATGGCGCCGGACTGTCAGGGTCAAGGAAAAATCCAATATATATCTGGTGATATCTCGGGTGCTATTAGAGATAGCGAAATAAATCAAAGTGCATTGTTTGCAGGAGACCCTGGCGCATGAATCTGTGCAGCGGGAACGACCTCGGACCACCAGGGGCCGAGAAAACCACCGTCTCATGGGGTCGGAGACTCAGGGTCAGGGAAAAATCCAATATAAATCTGGTGATATCTCGGGCGCTATCACAGATAGCGCAATAAATCAATGTGCATTGTCTGCAGGAGGCCCTGCCGCATGGATCTGTGCAGTGGGAACGACCTCGGACCACCAGGGGCCGAGATAACCACCGATACATGGGGACGGACACTCAGGGTCGGGGAAAAATTCAATGTATATCTGGTGATATCTCGGGTGCTATTAGAGATAACGCAATAAATCAAAGTGCATTGTCTGCAGGAGGCCCTGCCGCATGGATCTGTGCAGTGGGAACGACCTCGGACCACCAGGGGCCGAGATAACCACCGATACATGGGGACGGACACTCAGGGTCGGGGAAAAATTCAATATATATCTGGTGATATCTCGGGTGCTATTAGAGATAACGCAATAAATCAAAGTGCATTGTCTGCAGGAAGCCCTGGCGCATGAATCTGTTCAGCGGGATCGACCTCGGACCACCAGGGTCCGAGAAAACCACCGTCTCATGGAGTCGGACACTCAGGGTCAGGGAAAAATCCAATATATATCTGGTGATATCTCGGGTCCTATTACAGATAGCGCAATAAATCAAAGTGCATTGTCTGCAGGAGGCCCTGGCGCATGAATCTGTGCAGCGGAAACGACCTCGGACCACCAGGGGCCAAGAAAACCACCGTCTCATGGGGCCGGACACTCAGGGTCAGGGGAAAATCCAATATATATGTGGTGATATCTCGGGTGCTATTAGAGATAGCGCAAAGACCAAAGGGCATTGTCTGTAGGAGGCCCTGGCGCATGAATCTGTCCAGCGGGAACGACCTCGGACCACCAGGGGCCGAGAAAACCATCGACACATGGCGGCGGACTGTCAGGGTCAAGGAAAAATCCAATATATATCTGGTGATATCTCGGGTGCTATTAGAGATAACGAAATAAATCAAAGTGCATTGTCTGCAGGAGGCCCTGGCGCATGAATGTGAGAAGCGGGAACGACCTCGGACCACCAGGGGCCGAGAAAACCACCGTCTCATGGGGTCGGACACTCAGGGTCAGGGGAAAATCCAATATATATGTGGTGATATCTCGGGTGCTATTAGAGATAGCGCAAAGACCAAAGGGCATTGTCTGTAGGAGGCCCTGGCGCATGAATCTGTCCAGCGGGAACGACCTCGGACCACCAGGGGCCGAGAAAACCACCGTCTCATGGGGTCGGACACTCAGGGTCAGGGGAAAATCCAATATATATGTGGTGATATCTCAGGTGCTATTAGAGATAGCGCAATAGACCAAAGGGCATTGTCTGTAGGAGGCCCTGGCGCATAGAATCTTTCCAGCGGGAACGACCTCGGACCACCAGGGTCCGAGAAAACTACCGTCTCATGGGGCCGGACACTCAGGGTCAGGGAAAAATCCAATATAAATCTGGTGATATCTCGGGCGCTATTACAGATAGCGCAATAAATCAAAGTGCATTGTCTGTAGGAGGACCTGGCGCATGAATCTGTGCTGCGGGATCGACTTCGGAGCACCAGGGGCCGAGAAAATTACAGATATTCGGAATCCGTCACCCAAGATCATTTAAAAATCCAGCATATATCTGGTGATATCTCGGTTGCTATTACACATAGCGCAATAAACCAAAGTGAATTGTCTGCAGGAAGCCTTGGCGCAAGAATCTGTTCAGCGGGATCGACCTCGGACCACCAGGGGCCGAGAAAATCACCGTCTCATGGGGCAGGACTGACAGGGTCAGGGAAAAATCCAATATCTATCTGGTGATATCTCGGGTGCTATTATAGATAGCGCAATAAATCAAAGTGCATTGTCTGCAGGAGGCCCTGGCGCACCAATCTGTGCAGCGGGAACGACCTCGGACCACCAGGGGCCGAGAAAATCACCGTCTCATGGGGCAGGACTGACAGGGTCTGGGAAAAATCCAATATCTATCTGGTGATATCTCGGGTGCTATTATAGATAGCGCAATAAATCAAAGTGCATTGTCTGCAGGAGGCCCTGGCGCATGAATCTGTGCAGCGGGAACGACCTCGGACCACCAGGGGCCGAGAAAACGACCGTCTCATGGGGCGGGACACTCAGGGTCAGGGGAAAATCCAATATCTATCTGGTGATATCTCGGGTGCTATTATAGATAGCGCAATAAATCAAAGTGCATTGTCTGTAGGAGGCCCTGGCGCATGAATCTGTGCAGCGGGAACGACCTCGGACCACCAGGGGCCGAGAAAACCACCGTCTCATGGGGTCGGACACTCAGGGTCAGGGGAAAATCCAATATATATGTGGTGATATCTCAGGTGCTATTAGAGATAGCGCAATAAACCAAAGGGCATTGTCTGTAGGAGGCCCTGGCGCATCAATCTGTGCAGCTGGATCGACCTCGGACCACCAGGGGTCGACAAAACCGCCGTCTCATGGGGTCTGACACTCAGGGTCAGTGAAAAATCCAATATATATCTGGTGATATCTCGGGTGCTATTACAGATAGCGCAATAAATCAAAGTGCATTGTCTGCAGGAGGCCCTAGGGTATGAATCTGTGCAGCGGGAACGACCTGGGACCACCAGGGGTCGAGAAAACCACCGTCTCATGGGGTCTGACACTCAGGGTCAGTGAAAAATCCAATATATATCTGGTGATATCTCGGGTGCTATTACAGATAGCGCAATAAATCAAAGTGCATTGTCTGCAGGAGGCCCTAGCGCATGAATCTGTGCAGCGGGATCGACCTCGGACCACCAAGGGTCGAGAAAACCACCGATACATGGGGCCGGGCACTCAGTGTCAGGGGAAAATGCAATATATATATGGTGATATCACGGGTGCTATTACAGAAAGCGCAATAAATCAATGTGCATTGTCTGCAGGAGGCCCTGGCGCATGTATCTGTGCAGCGGGATCAACCTCGGACCACCAGGGGCCGAGAAAATCACCGTCCCATGGGGCCGGACTGTCTGGGTCAGGGAAAAATCGATTATATATCTGGTGATATCTCGGGTGCTATTAGAGATAGCGCAATAAATCAAAATACATTGTCTGCAGGAGGCCCTAGCGCATGAATCTGTGCAGCGGGAACGACCTCGGACCACCAGGGTCCGAGAAAACCACCGACACATGGGGCCGGACTGGCACGGTCTGAGAAAAATCCAATATATATCTGGTGATACCTCGGGTGCTATTAGAGATAGCGCAATAAACCAAAGTGCATTGTCTGCAGGAGGCCCTGGCGCATCAATCTGTGCAGCGGGATCGACCTCGGACCACCAAGGGTCGAGAAAACCACCGAAACATGGGGCCGGGCACTCAGGGTCAGGGAAAAATCCAATATATATCTGGTGATATCTCGGGTGCTATTAGAGATAGCGAAATAAATCAAAGTGCATTGTCTGCAGGAGGCCCTGGCGCATGAATCTGTGCAGCGGGAACGACCTCGGACCACGAGGGACCGAGAAAACCATCGACACATGGCGGCGGACTGTCAGGGTCAAGGAAAAATCCAATATATATCTGGTGATATCTCGGGTGCTATTAGAGATAACGAAATAAATCCAAGTGCATTGTCTGCAGGAGGCCCTAGGGAATTAATCTGTGCAGCGGGAACGACCTCGGACCACCAGGGGCCGAGAAAACTACCGTCGCATAGGGCCGGACACTCAGGGTCAGGGATAAATCCAATATATCTCTGGTGATATCTCGGGTGCTATTAGAGATAGCGCAATAAACCAAAGTGCATTGTCTGTAGGAAGCCCTGGCGCATGAATCCGTGCAGCGGAAACGACCTCGTACAACCAGGGGCCGAGAAAACCACCGTCTCATGGGGTCGGAGACTCCGGGTCAGGGAAAAATCCAATATAAATCTGGTGATATCTCGGGTGCTATTACAGATAGCGCAATAAATCAAAGTGCATTGTCTGCAGGAGGCCCTAGCGCATGAATCTGTGCAGCGGGAACGACCTCGGACCACCAGGGTCCGAGAAAACCACCGACACATGGGGCCGGACTGTCACGGTCTGAGAAAAATCCAATATATATCTGGTGATACCTCGGGTGCTATTAGAGATAGCGCAATAAACCAAAATGCATTGTCTGCAGGAGGCCCTGGCGCATGAATCTGTGCAGCGGGATCGCCCTCGGACCACCAGGGGTCGAGAAAATCACCGTCTCATGCGGCCGGACACTCAGGGTCAGGTGTAAATCCAATATATATATAGTGATAACTCGGGTGCTATTACAGAAAGCGCAATAAATCAAAGTGCATTGTCTGTAGGAGGCCATGGCGCATGAATCTGTGCAGCGGGATCGACCTCGGACCACCAGGGGCAGAGAAAACCACCGTCTCATGGGGTCGGACACTCAGGGTCAGTGAAAAATCCAATATATATCTGGTGATATCTCGGGTGCTATTACAGATAGCGCAATAAATCAAAGTGCATTGTCTGCAGGAGGCCCTAGGGCATGAATCTGTGCAGCGGGAACGACCTCGGACCACCAGGGGCCGAGAAAATCACCGTCTCATGGGGCCGGACTCTCAGGGTCAGGGAAAAATCCGATATATATCTGGTGATATCTCGGGTGCTATTAGAGATAGCGCAATAAATCAAAGTGAATTGTCTGCAGGAAGCCCAGGCGCATGAATCTGTTCAGCGGGATCGACCTCGGACCACGAGGGACCGAGAAAACCATCGACACATGGGGCCGGACTGTCTGGGTCAGGGAAAAATCCAATATATATGTGGTGATATCTCGGATGCAATTAGAGATAGCGCAATAAACCAAAGTGAATTATCCGCAGGAGGCCCTGGCGCATGATTCTGTGCAGCGGGGACGACCTCGGACCACCGGGGGCCTAGAAAACCACAGTCTCATGGGTCCGGACACTCAGGGTCATAGGAATATCCAATATATATCTGGTGATATCTCGGGTGCTATTAGAGATAGCGCAATAAACCAAAATGAATTATCTGCAGGGGGCCCGGGCGCATGAATCTGTGCAGCGGGAACGACCTCGGACCACCAGGGGCTGAGAAAACCACCGTCTCATGGGGCCGGACACTCAGGGTCAGGGAAAAATCCAATATATATCTGGTGATACCTCGGGTGCTATTACAGATAGCGCAATAAATCAAAGTGCATTGTCTGTAGGAGGCCCTGGCGCATGAACCTGTGCAGCGGGAACGACCTCGCATCACCAGGGCCCGAGAAAACCACCGTCTCATGAGGCCGGGCACTCAGGGTCCCGGGGAAAATCCAATATATATCTGGTGATATCTCGGGTGCTATTAGAGATAGCGCAATAAATCAAAGTGCATTGTCTGTAGGAGGCACTGGCGATGAATGTGGGCAGCGGGAACGACCTCGGACCACCAGGGGCCGAGAAAACCACCGTCTCATGGGGCCGGACACTCAGGGTCAGGGGAAAATCCAATATATATCTGGTGATATCTCGGGTGCTATTACAGATAGCGCAATAAATCAAAGTGCGTTGTCTGTAGGAGGCCCAGGAGCATGAATCTGTGCAGCGGGAACGACCTCGGACCACCAGGGGCCGAGAAAACCACCGTCTCATGGGGCCGGACACTCAGGGTCAGGGAAAAATTCAATATATATCTGGTGATATCTCGGGTGCTATTAGAGATAGCGCAATAAATCAAAGTGCATTGTCTGTAGGAGGCCCTCGCGCATGCATCTGTGCAGCGGGAACGACCTCGGACCACCAGGGGCCGAGAAAACCACGGTCTCATGGGGCCGGCCACTCAGGGTCAGGGAAAAATCCAATATATATCTAGTGATATTTCGGGTGCTATTAGAGATAGCGCAATAAATCAAAGTGCATTGTCTGTAGGAGGCCCTGGCGCATGAATCTGTGCAGCGGGAACGACCTCGGACCACCAGGGGCCGAGAAAACCACCGTCTCATGGGGCCGGACACTCATGGTCAGGGGAAAATCCAATTTATATCTGGTGATATCTCGGGTGCTATTAGAGATAGCGCAATAAACCAAAGAGATTTATCTGCAGGAGGCCCTGGCGCATGAATCTGTGCAGCGGGATCGACCTGGGACCACCAGGCGCCGCGAAAACCAGGGTCTCATGGGGCCGGACACTCAGGGTCAGGGAAAAATCCAATATATATCTGGTGATATCTCGGGTGCTATTACAGATAGCGCAATAAATCAAAGTGCATTGTCTGTAGGAGGCCCTGGCGCAAGAATCTGGCCAACGTGAACGACCTCGGACCACCAGGGGCCGAGAAAACCACCGTCTCATGGGGCCGGACACTCAGTGTCAGGGGAAAATCCAATATATATCTGGTGATATCTCGGGTGCTATTAGTGATAGCGCAATAAACCAAAGTGAATTATCTGCAGGAGGCCCTGGCGCATGAATCTGTGCAGCGGGAACGACCTCGGACCACCTGGGGCCGAGAAAACCACCGTCTCATGGGGCCGGACACTCAGGGTCAGGGAAAAATCAAATATGTATCTGGTGATATCTCGGGTGCTATTAGAGATAGCGCAATAAACCAAAGTGAATTGTCTGCAGGAGGCCCTGGCGCATGAATCTGTGCAGCGGGAACGACCTAGGATCACCAGGGGCCGAGAAAACCACCATCTCATGAGGCCGGACACTCAGGGTCCCGGGGAAAATCCAATATATATCTGGTGATATCTCGGTTGCTATTAGAGATAGCGCAATAAATCAAAGTGCATTGTCTGTAGGAGGCACTGGCGAATGAATGTGGGCAGCGGGAACGACCTCGGACCACCAGGGGCCGAGAAAACCATCGTCTCATGGGACCGGAAACTCAGGGTCACGGGAAAATCCAATATATATCTGGTGATATCTCGGGTGCTATTAGAGATAGCGCAATAAACCAAAGTGAATTATCTGCAGGAGGCCCTGGCGCATGAACCTGTGCAGCGGGAACGACCTCGGACAACCAGGGGCCGAGAAAACCACCGTCTCATGGGGCCGGACACTCAGGGCCGGGGAAAAATCCAATATATATCTGGTGATATCTCGCGTGCTATTAGAGATAGCGCAATAAAACAAAGTGAATTGTCTGCAGGAGGCCGTGGCGCATGTATCTGTGCAGCGGGAACGACCTCGGATCACCAGGGGCCGAGAATACCACCATCTCATGAGGCCGGACACTCAGGGTCCCGGGGAAAATCCAATATATATCTGGTGATATCTCGGGTGCTATTAGAGATAGCGCAATAAATCAAAGTGCATTGTCTGTAGGAGGCACTGGCGAATGAATGTGGGCAGCGGGAACGACCTCGGACCACCAGGGGCCGAGAAAACCACCGTCTCATGGGACCGGACACTCAGGGTCAGGGGAAAATCCAATATATATCTGGTGATATCTCGGGTGCTATTACAGATAGCGCAATAAATCAAAGTGCATTGTCTGTAGGACGCCCAGGCGCATGAATCTGTGCAGCGGGAACGACCTCGGACCACCAGGTGCCGAGAAAACCACCGTCTCATGGGGCCGGACACTCAGGGTCATGGAAAAATCCAATATATATCTGGTGACATCTCGGATGCAATTAGAGATAGCGCAATAAACCAAAGTGAATTATCCGCAGGAGGCCCTGGCGCATGAATCTGTGCAGCGGGGACGACCTCGGACCACCGGGGGCCGAGAAATCCACAGTCTCATGGGGCCGGACACTCAGGGTCATAGGAAGATCCAATATATATCTGGTGATATCTCGGGTGCTATTAGAGATAGCGCAATAAACCAACGTGAATTATCTGCAGGAGGCCCTGGCGCATGCATCTGTGCAGCGGGAACGACCTCGGACCACCAGGGGCCGAGAAAACCACCGTCTCCTGGGGCCGGACAATCAGGGTCAGGGAAAAATCCAATATATATCTGGTGATATCTCGGGTGCTATTAGAGGTAGCGCAATAAACCAAAGTAAATTGTCTGCAGGCGGCCCTGGCGCATGATCCTGTGCAGCGGGAACGACCTCGGACCACCAGGGGCCGAGAAAACCGCCGTCTCATGGGGCCGGGCACTAATGGTCAGGGGAAAATCCAGTATATATCTGGTGTTATCTCGGGTGCTATTTGAGATAGCGCAATAAATCAAAGCGCATTGTCTGTAGGAGGCCCTGGCGCATGAATCAGTGCAGCGGGATCGACCTCGGACCACCAGGGGCCGAGAAAACTACCGTCTCATGGGGCCGGACACTCAGGGTCAGGGAACAATCCAATATATATCTGGTGATATCTCGGGTGCAATTACAGATAGCGCAATAAATCAAAGCGCATTGTCTGTAGGAGGCCCTGGCGCATGAATCTGTGCAGCGGGATCGACCTCGGACCACCAGGGGCCGAGAAAACTACCGTCTCATGGGGCCGGACACTCAGGGTCAGGGAAAAATCCAATATATATCTGGTGATATCTCGGGTGCTATTAGAGATAGCGCAATAAACCAAAGTGAATTATCTGCAGGAGGCCCTGGCGCATGAATCTGTGCAGCGGGAATGCCCTCGGACCACCAAGTGCCGAGAAAACCACTGTCTCATTGGGCCGGACACTCAGGGTCAGGGAAAAATCCTATATATATCTGGCGATATCTTGGGTGCTATTAGAGATAGCGCAATAAACCAAAGTGAATTATCTGCAGGAAGCCCTGGCGCATGATTCTGTGCAGCGGGAACGACCTCGGACCACCAGGGCCCGAGAAAACCACCGTCTCATGAGACCGGACACTCAGGTTCAGGGGAAAATCCAATATATATCTGGTGATATCTCGGGTGCTATTAGAGATAGCGCAATAAACCAAAGTGAATTATCTGCAGGAGGCCCTGGCGCATGAATCTGTGCAGCGGGAATGAACTCGCACTACCAGGGGCCGAGAAAACCACCGTCTCATAGGGCCGGACACTCAGGGTCAGGGAAAAATCCAATATATATCTGGTGATATCTCGGGTGCTATTACAGAAAGCGCAATAAATCAAAGTGCATTGTCTGTAGGAGGCCCTGGCACATGAATCTGGGCAGCGGAAACGACCTCGGACCACCAGGGGCCGAGAAAATTACAGATTTTCGGTATCCGTCACCAAATGTCATGTAAAAATCCAGAATATATCTGGTGATATCTCGGGTTCTATTACAGATAGCACCATAAATCAAAGTGCGTTGTCTGCAGGAGGCCCTCGCGCATGATTCTGTGCAGCAGGAACGACCTCGGCCCTCCAGGGGCCGAGAAACTTACAAATATTCGGTGTCCGTCACCCAAAGTCATGCAAAAATCCAGTATATATACGGTGCTTTCTCGGGTGCTATTACAGATAGCGCAATAAATCAAAGTGCATTGTCTGTAGAAGGCCCTGGCGCATGAGTCTGTTCAGCGGGAACGACCTCGGACCACCAGGGGCCGAGAAAACCACCGACACATGGGGCCGGACACTCAGGGTCAGGGGAAAATCCAGTATATATCTGGTGATATCTCGGGTGCTATTACAGATAGCGCAATAAATCAAAGTGCATTGTCTGTAGGAGACCCTGGCGCATGAATCTGGGCAGCGGGAACGACATTGGACCACCAGGGGCCGAGAAAATTATAGATTTTCGGTATCCGTTACCCAATTTCATGTAAAAATCCAGCATTTTTCTGGTGATATCTCGGGTTCTATTACAGATAGCGCGATAAATCAAAGTGCATTGTCTGCAGGAGGCCCTGGCGCATGAATCTGTGAAGCAGGAATGACCTCGGCCCTCCAGGGGCCGAGAAACTTACAGATTTTCGGTGTCCGTCACCCAAAGTCATGTAAGAATCCAGCATATATATGGTGCTTTCTCGGGTGCTATTACAGATAGCGCAATAATTCAACGTGCATTGTCTGTAGGAGGCCCTGGCGCATGAATCCGTGCAGCGGGAACGACCTCGGACCACCAGGGGCCGAGAAAACCACCGTCTCATGGGGCCGGACTGTCAGGGTCAGGGAAAAATCCAATATATATCTGGTGATATCTCGGGTGCCATTGGAGATAGCGCAATAAACCAAAGTGAATTATCTGCAGGAGGCCCTGGCGCATGAATCTGAGTAGCGGGAACGACCTCGGATCACCACGAGCCGAGAAAACCACCATCTTATTGGGCCGGACACTCAGGGTCAGGGGAAAATACAATATATACCTGGTGTTATCTCGGGTGCTATTACAGATAATGCAATAAATCAAAGTGCATTGTCTGTAGGAGGACATGGCGCATGAATCTGTGCAGCCGGATCGACCTCGGACCACCAGGGGCCGAGAAAATCACCGTCTCATGGGGCCGGACTGTCAGGGTCAGGGAAAAGTCCGATGTATATCTGGTGATATCTCGGGTGCTATTAGAGATAGCGCAATAAATCAAAGTGCATTGTCTGTAGGAGGCACTGGCGAATGAATCTGTGAAGCAGGAACTACCTCGGTCCACCAGGGGCCGAGAAAATTACAGATATTCGGAATCCGTCACCCAAGGTCATGTAAAAATCCAATATATATGTGGTGATATCTCGGGTGCTATTACAGATATCGCAATAAATCAAAGTGCATTGTCTGTAGGAGGCACTGGCCAATGAATCTGTGCAGCAGGAACTACCTCGGTCCACCAGGGGCCGAGAAAATTACAGATATACCGAATCCGTCACACAAGGTCATGTAAAAATCCAGCATATATCTGGTGATTTCTCGGGTGCTATTACAGATAGCGCAATAAACCAAAGTGAATTGTCTGCAGGAAGCCCTGGCGCATGAATCTGTTCAGCGGGATCGACCTCGGACCACCACGGTCCGAGAAAACCACCGTCTCATGGGGTCGGACACTCAGGGTCAGAGAAAAATCCAATATATATCTGGTGATATCTCGGGTGCTATTAGAGATAGCGCAATAAATCAAAGTGCATTGTCTGTAGGAGGCACTGGCGAATGAATCTGTGCAGCAGGAACGACCTCGGACGACCAGGCGCCGAGAAAATTACAGATATTTGGAATCCGTCACCCAAAGTCATGTAAAAATCCAGCATATATCTGGTGATATATCGGGTGCTATTACAGATAGCGCAATAAATCAAAGTGCACTTTCTGTAGGAGGCCCTGGCGCTTGAATCTGTGCAGCGGGATCGACCTCGGACCACCAAGGGCCGAGAAAATCACCGTCTCATGGGGCCGGACTGTCAGGGTCAGGGAAAAAACCAATATATATCTGGTGATATCTCGGGTGCTATTTGAGATAGGGAAATAAACCAAAGTGAATTATCTATAGGAGGCCCTGGCGCATGAATCTGTGCAGCGGGAACGACCTCGGACCACCAGGGGCCGAGAAAACTACCGTCTCCTGGGGCCGGACAATCAGGGTCAGGGAAAAATTCAATATATATCTGGTGATATCTCGGGTGCTATTAGAGATAGCGCAATAAACCAAAGTAAATTGTCTGTAGGAGGCCCTGGCGCATGAATCTGTGCAGGGGGATCGACCTCGGACCACCAGGGGCCGAGAAAACTACCGTCTCATGGGGCCGGACACTCAGGGTCAGGGAAAAATCCAATATATATCTGGTGATATCTCGGGTGCTATTAGAGATAGCGCAATAAACCAAAGTGAATTATCTGCAGGAGGCCCTGGCGCATGAATCTGTGCAGCGGGAATGAACTCGGACCACCAGGGGCCGAGAAAACCACCGTCTCATAGGGCCGGACACTCAGGGTCAGGGAAAAATCCAATATATATCTGGTGATATCTCGGGTGCTATTACAGATAGCGCAATAAATCAAAGTGCATTGTCTGTAGGAGGCCCTGGCACATGAATCTGGGCAGCGGAAACGACCTCGGACCACCAGCTGCCGAGAAAACCACCGTCTCATGGGGCAGGACACTCAGGGTCGGGGAAAAATCCAATATACATCTGGTGATATCTCGGGTGCTATTAGAGATAGCGCAATAAACCAAAGTGTATTATCTGCAGGAAGCCCTGGCGCATGATTCTTTCAGCGGGAACGACCTCGGACCACTAGGGGCCGAGAAAACCACCGGCTAATGGGGCCGGACACTTAGGGTCAGGGGAAAATCCAATATATATCTGGTGATATCTCGGGTGCTATTAGAGATAGCGCAATAAACCAAAGTGAATTATCTGCAGGAGGCCCTGGCGCATGAATCTGTGCAGCAGGAACGACATCGGACCACCAGGGGCCGAGAAAATTACAGTTTTTCGGTATCCGTCACCCAAAGTAATGTAAAAATCCAGCATATATATGGAGCTTTCTCGGGTGCTATTACAGATAGCGCAATAAATCAAAGTGCATTGTCTGTAGGAGGCCCTGGCGCATGAGTCTGTGCAGCGGGAACGACCTCGGACCACCAGGGGCCGAGAAAACCACCGACACATGGGGCCGGACACTCAGGGTCAGGGGAAAATCCAATATATATCTGGTGATATCTCGGGTTCTATTACAGATAGCGCAATAAATCAAAGTGCATTGTCTGTAGGAGACCCTGGCGCATGAATCTGGGCAGCGGGAACGACATTGGACCACCAGGGGCCGAGAAAATTATAGATTTTCGGTATCCGTCACCCAATTCCATGTAAAAATCCAGCATTTTTCTGGTGATATCTCGGGTTCTATTACAGATAGCGCGATAAATCAAAGTGCATTGTCTGCAGGAGGCCCTGGCGCATGAATCTGAGAAGCAGGAATGACCTCGGCCCTCCAGGGGCCGAGAAACTTACAGATTTTCGGTGTCCGTCACCCAAAGTCATGTAAAAATCGAGCATATATATGGTGCTTTCTCGGGTGCTATTACAGATAGCGCAATAAATCAACGTGCATTGTCTGTAGGAGGCCCTGGCGCATGAATCCGTGCAGCGGGAACGACCTCGGACCACCAGGGGCCGAGAAAACCACCGTCTCATGGGGCCGGACTGTCAGGGTCAGGGAAAAATCCATTATATATCTGGTGATATCTCGGGTGCCATTGGAGATAGCGCAATAAACCAAAGTGAATTATCTGCAGGAGGCCCTGGCGCATGAATCTGTGCAGCGGGAACGACCTCGGTCCACCAGGGGCCGAGAAAATCACCGTCTCAAGGGGCCGGACACTCAGGGTCGGGGAAAAATCCAATATATATCTGGTGATATCTCGGGTGCTATTAGAGATAGCGCAATAAACCAAAGTGAATTGTCTGTAGGAGGCCCTGGCGCATGAATCTGAGCAGCGGGAACGACCTCGGATCACCACGAGCCGAGAAAACCACCATCTTATTGGGCCGGACACTCAGGGTCAGCGGAAAATACAATATATACCTGGTGTTATCTCGGGTGCTATTACAGATAATGCAATAAATCAAAGTGCATTGTCTGTAGGAGGCACTGGCGAAAGAATCTGTGCAGCAGGAACTACCTCGGACCACCAGGGGCCGAGAAAATTACAGATATTCGGAATCCGTCACCCAAGGTCATGTAAAAATCCAGCATATATATGGTGATATCTCGGGTGCTATTACAGATAGCGCAATAAATCAAAGTGCATTGACTGTAGGAGGCCCAGGCGCATGAATCTGTGCAGCGGGAACGACCTCGGACCACCAGGGGCCGAGAAAACCACCATCTTATTGGGCCGGACACTCAGGGTCAGGGGAAAATACAATATATACCTGGTGTTATCTCGGGTGCTATTACAGATAATGCAATAAATCAAAGTGCATTGTCTGTAGGAGGACATGGCGCATGAATCTGTGCAGCCGGATCGACCTCGGACCACCAGGGGCCGAGAAAATCACCGTCTCATGGGGCCGGACTGTCAGGGTCAGGGAAAAGTCCGATGTATATCTGGTGATATCTCGGGTGCTATTAGAGATAGCGCAATAAATCAAAGTGCATTGTCTGTAGGAGGCACTGGCGAATGAATCTGTGAAGCAGGAACTACCTCGGTCCACCAGGGGCCGAGAAAATTACAGATATTCGGAATCCGTCACCCAAGGTCATGTAAAAATCCAATATATATGTGGTGGTTATCTCGGGTGCTATTACAGATATCGCAATAAATCAAAGTGCATTGTCTGTAGGAGGCACTGGCCAATGAATCTGTGCAGCAGGAACTACCTCGGTCCACCAGGGGCCGAGAAAATTACAGATATACCGAATCCGTAACACAAGGTCATGTAAAAATCCAGCATATATCTGGTGATTTCTCGGGTGCTATTACAGATAGCGCAATAAACCAAAGTGAATTGTCTGCAGGAAGCCCTGGCGCATGAATCTGTTCAGCGGGATCGACCTCGGACCACCAGGGTCCGAGAAAACCACCGTCTCATGGGGTCGGACACTCAGGGTCAGAGAAAAATCCAATATATATCTGGTGATATCTCGGGTGCTATTAGAGATAGCGCAATAAATCAAAGTGCATTGTCTGTAGGAGGCACTGGCGAATGAATCTGTGCAGCAGGAACGACCTCGGACCACCAGGCGCCGAGAAAATTACAGATATTTGGAATCCGTCACCCAAAGTCATGTAAAAATCCAGCATATATCTGGTGATATATCGGGTGCTATTAGAGATAGCGCAATAAATCAAAGTGCATTGTCTGTAGGAGGCACTGGCGCATGAATCTGTGCAGCGGGAACGACCTCGGACCACCAGGGGCCGAGAAAACTACCGTCTCCTGGGGCCGGACAATCAGGGTCAGGGAAAAATTCAATATATATCTGGTGATATCTCGGGTGCTATTAGAGATAGCGCAATAAACCAAAGTAAATTGTCTGTAGGAGGCCCTGGCGCATGAATCTGTGCAGGGGGATCGACCTCGGACCACCAGGGGCCGAGAAAACTACCGTCTCATGGGGCCGGACACTCAGGGTCAGGGAAAAATCCAATATATATCTGGTGATATCTCGGGTGCTATTAGAGATAGCGCAATAAACCAAAGTGAATTATCTGCAGGAGGCCCTGGCGCATGAATCTGTGCAGCGGGAATGAACTCGGACCACCAGGGGCCGAGAAAACCACCGTCTCATAGGTCCGGACACTCAGGGTCAGGGAAAAATCCAATATATATCTGGTGATATCTCGGGTGCTATTACAGATAGCGCAATAAATCAAAGTGCATTGTCTGTAGGAGGCCCTGGCACATGAATCTGGGCAGCGGAAACGACCTCGGACCACCAGCTGCCGAGAAAACCACCGTCTCATGGGGCAGGACACTCAGGGTCGGGGAAAAATCCAATGTACATCTGGTGATATCTCGGGTGCTATTAGAGATAGCGCAATAAACCAAAGTGTATTATCTGCAGGAAGCCCTGGCGCATGATTCTTTCAGCGGGAACGACCTCGGACCACTAGGGGCCGAGAAAACCACCGGCTAATGGGGCCGGACACTTAGGGTCAGGGGAAAATCCAATATATATCTGGTGATATCTCGGGTGCTATTAGAGATAGCGCAATAAATCAAAGTGCATTGTCTGTAGGAGGCACTGGCGAATGAATCTGTGCCGCAGGAACGACCTCGGACCACCAGGCGCCGAGAAAATTACAGATATTTGGAATCCGTCACCCAAAGTCATGTAAAAATCCAGCATATATCTGGTGATATATCGGGTGCTATTAGAGATAGCGCAATAAATCAAAGTGCATTGTCTGTAGGAGGCACTGGCGCATGAATCTGTGCAGCGGGAACGACCTAGGACCAACAGGGTCCGAGAGAACTACCGTCTCATGGGGCCGAACTGTCAGGGTCAGGGAAAAATCCAATATCTATCTGGTGATATCTCGGGTGCTATTACAGATAGCGCAATAAATCAAAGTGCATTGTCTGTAGGAGGCCCTGGCTCATGAATCTGTGCAGCGGGAACGACCTCGGACCACCAGGGGCCGAGAAAACCACCGTCTCATGGGGCCGGACACTCATGGTCAGGGCAAAATCCAATATATACCTGGTGATATCCCGAGTGCTATTACAGATAGCGCAATAAACCAAAGTGCATTGTCTGTAGGAGGCCTTGGCGCATGAATCTGTGCAGCGGAACGACCTCGGACCACCAGCTGCCGAGAAAACCACCGTCTCATGGGGCAGGACACTCAGGATCGGGGAAAAATCCAATATACATCTGGTGATATCTCGGGTGCTATTAGAGATAGCGCAATAAACCAAAGTGTATTATCTGCAGGAAGCCCTGGCGCATGATTCTTTCAGCGGGAACGACCTCGGACCACTAGGGGCCGAGAAAACCACCGGCTTATGGGGCCGGACACTCAGGGTCAGGGGAAAATCCAATATATATCTGGTGATATCTCGGGTGCTATTAGAGATACCGCAATAAACCAAAGTGAATTATCTGCAGGAGGCCCTGGCGCATGAATCTGTGCAGCAGGAACGACATCGGACCACCAGGGGCCGCGAAAATTACAGTTTTTCGGTATCCGTCACCCAAAGTAATGTAAAAATCCAGCATATATATGGACCTTTCTCGGGTGCTATTACAGATAGCGCAATAAATCAAAGTGCATTGTCTGTAGGAGGCCCTGGCGCATGAGTCTGTGCAGCGGGAACGACCTCGGACCACCAGGGGCCGAGAAAACCACCGACACATGGGGCCGGACACTCAGGGTCAGGGGAAAATCCAATATATATCTGGTGATATCTCGGGTTCTATTACAGATAGCGCAATAAATCAAAGTGCATTGTCTGTAGGAGACCCTGGCGCATGAATCTGGGCAGCGGGAACGACATTGGACCACCAGGGTCCGTGAAAATTATAGATTTTCGGTATCCGTCACCCAATTCCATGTAAAAATCCAGCATTTTTCTGGTGATATCTCGGGTTCTATTACAGATAGCGCGATAAATCAAAGTGCATTGTCTGCAGGAGGCCCTGGCGCATGAATCTGTGAAGCAGGAATGACCTCGGCCCTCCAGGGGCCGAGAAATTTACAGATTTTCGGTGTCCGTCACCCAAAGTCATGTAAAAATCGAGCATATATATGGTGCTTTCTCGGGTGCTATTACAGATAGCGCAATAAATCAACGTGCATTGTCTGTAGGAGGCCCTGGCGCATGAATCCGTGCAGCGGGAACGACCTCGGACCACCAGGGGCCGAGAAAACCACCGTCTCATGGGGCCGGACTGTCAGGGTCAGGGAAAAATCCATTATATATCTGGTGATATCTCGGGTGCCATTGGAGATAGCGCAATAAACCAAAGTGAATTATCTGCAGGAGGCCCTGGCGCATGAATCTGTGCAGCGGGAACGACCTCGGTCCACCAGGGGCCGAGAAAATCACCGTCTCAAGGGGCCGGACACTCAGGGTCGGGGAAAAATCCAATATATATCTGGTGATATCTCGGGTGCTATTAGAGATAGCGCAATAAACCAAAGTGAATTGTCTGTAGGAGGCCCTGGCGCATGAATCTGAGCAGCGGGAACGACCTCGGATCACCACGAGCCGAGAAAACCACCATCTTATTGGGCCGGACACTCAGGGTCAGGGGAAAATACAATATATACCTGGTGTTATCTCGGGTGCTATTACAGATAATGCAATAAATCAAAGTGCATTGTCTGTAGGAGGACATGGCGCATGAATCTGTGCAGCCGGATCGACCTCGGACCACCAGGGGCCGAGAAAATCACCGTCTCATGGGGCCGGACAGTCAGGGTTAGGGAAAAATCCGATGTATATCTGGTGATATCTCGGGTGCTATAAGAGATAGCGCAATAAATCAAAGTGCATTGTCTGTAGGAGGCACTGGCGAAAGAATCTGTGCAGCAGGAACTACCTCGGACCACCAGGGGCCTAGAAAATTACAGATATTCGGAATCCGTCACCCAAGGTCATGTAAAAATCCAGCATATATATGGTGATATCTCGGGTGCTATTACAGATAGCGCAATAAATCAAAGTGCATTGACTGTAGGAGGCCCAGGCGCATGAATCTGTGCAGCGGGATCGACCTCGGACCACCAAGGGCCGAGAAAATCACCGTCTCATGGGGCCGGTCTGTCAGGGTCAGGGAAAAATCCAATATATATCTGGTGATATCTCGGGTGCTATTAGAGATAGGGAAATAAACCAAAGTGAATTATCTATAGGAGGCCCTGGCGCATGAATCTGTGCAGCGGGAACGACCTCGGGCCACCAGGGGCCGAGAAAACTACCGTCTCCTGGGGCCGGACAATCAGGGTCAGGGAAAAATTCAATATATATCTGGTGATATCTCGGGTGCTATTAGAGATAGCGCAATAAACCAAAGTAAATTGTCTGTAGGAGGCCCTGGCACATGAATCTGTGCAGGGGGATCGACCTCGGACCACCAGGGGCCGAGAAAACTACCGTCTCATGGGGCCGGACACTCAGGGTCAGGGAAAAATCCAATATATATCTGGTGATATCTCGGGTGCTATTAGAGATAGCGCAATAAACCAAAGTGAATTATCTGCAGGAGGCCCTGGCGCATGAATCTGTGCAGCGGGAATGAACTCGGACCACCAGGGGCCGAGAAAACCACCGTCTCATAGGGCCGGACACTCAGGATCAGGGAAAAATCCAATATATATCTGGTGATATCTCGGGTGCTATTACAGATAGCGCAATAAATCAAAGTGCATTGTCTGTAGGAGGCCCTGGCACATGAATCTGGGCAGCGGAAACGACCTCGGACCACCAGGGGCCGAGAAAATTACAGATTTTCGGTATCCGTCACCAAATGTCATGTAAAAATCCAGCATATATCTGGTGATATCTCGGGTTCTATTACAGATAGCACCATAAATCAAAGTGCGTTGTCTGCAGGAGGCCCTCGCGCATGATTCTGTGCAGCAGGAACGACCTCGGCCCTCCAGGGGCCGAGAAACTTACAAATATTCGGTGTCCGTCACCCAAAGTCATGCAAAAATCCAGTATATATACTGTGCTTTCTCGGGTGCTATTACAGACAGCGCAATAAATCAAAGTGCATTGTCTGTAGGAGGCCCTGGCTCATGAATCTGTGCAGCGGGAACGACCTCGGACCACCAGGGGCCGAGAAAACCACCGTCTCATGGGGCCGGACACTCAGGGTCAGGGCAAAATCCAATATATACCTGGTGATATCCCGAGTGCTATTACAGATAGCGCAATAAACCAAAGTGCATTGTCTGTAGGAGGCCCCGGCGCATGAATCTGTGCAGCGGAACGACCTCGGACCACCAGCTGCCGAAAAAACCACCGTCTCATGGGGCAGGACACTCAGGGTCGGGGAAAAATCCAATATACATCTGGTGATATCTCGGGTGCTATTAGAGATAGCGCAATAAACCAAAGTGTATTATCTGCAGGAAGCCCTGGCGCATGATTCTTTCAGCGGGAACGACCTCGGACCACTAGGGGCCGAGAAAATCACCGTCTCAAGGGGCCGGACACTCAGGGTCGGGGAAAAATCCAATATATATCTGGTGATATCTCGGGTGCTATTAGAGATAGCGCAATAAACCAAAGTGAATTGTCTGTAGGAGGCCCTGGCGCATGAATCTGTGCAGCGGGAACGACCTCGGACCACCAGGGGCCCAGAAAACCACCGTCTCCTGGGGCCGGACTGTCAGGGTCAGGGAAAAGTCCGATATATATCTGGTGATATCTCGGGTGCTATTAGAGATAGCGCAATAAATCAAAGTGCATTGTCTGTAGGAGGCACTGGCGAATGAATCTGTGAAGCAGGAACTACCTCGGACCACCAGGGGCCGAGAAAATTACAGATATTCGGAATCCGTCACCCAAGGTCATGTAAAAATCCAATATATATGTGGTGATATCTCGGGTGCTATTACAGATATCGCAATAAATCAAAGTGCATTGACTGTAGGAGGCACTGGCCAATGAATCTGTGCAGCAGGAACTACCTCGGTCCACCAGGGGCCGAGAAAATTACAGATATTCCGAATCCGTCACACAAGGTCATGTAAAAATCCAGCATATATCTGGTGATTTCTCGGGTGCTATTACAGATAGCGCAATAAACCAAAGTGAATTGTCTGCAGGAAGCCCTGGCGCATGAATCTGTTCAGCGGGATCGACCTCGGACCACCAGGGGCCGAGAAAACCACCGTCTCATGGGGTCGGACACTCAGGGTCAGAGAAAAATCCAATATATATCTGGTGATATCTCGGGTGCCATTAGAGATAGCGCAATAAATCAAAGTGCATTGTCTGTAGGAGGCACTGGCGAATGAATCTGTGCAGCAGGAACGACCTCGGACCACCAGGCGCCGAGAAAAATTACAGATATTTGGAATGCGTCACCCAAGGTCATGTAAAAATCCAGCATATATCTGGTGATATATCGGGTGCTATCACAGATAGCGCAATAAATCAAAGTGCACTTTCTGTAGGAGGCCCTGGCGCTTGAATCTGTGCAGCGGGATCGACCTCGGACCACCAAGGGCCGAGAAAATCACCGTTTCATGGGGCCGGACTGTCAGGGTCAGGGAAAAATCCAATATATATCTGGTGATATCTCGGGTGCTATTAGAGATAGGGAAATAAACCAAAGTGAATTATCTATAGGAGGCCCTGGCGCATGAATCTGTGCAGCGGGAACGACCTCGGGACACCAGGGGCCGAGAAAACTACCGTCTCCTGGGGCCGGACAATCAGGGTCAGGGAAAAATTCAATATATATCTGGTGATATCTCGGGTGCTATTAGAGATAGCGCAATAAACCAAAGTAAATTGTCTGTAGGAGGCCCTGGCGCATGAATCTGTGCAGGGGGATCGACCTCGGACCACCAGGGGCCGAGAAAACTACCGTCTCATGGGGCCGGACACTCAGGGTCAGGGAAAAATCCAATATATATCTGGTGATATCTCGGGTGCTATTAGAGATAGCGCAATAAACCAAAGTGAATTATCTGCAGGAGGCCCTGGCGCATGAATCTGTGCAGCGGGAATGAACTCGGACCACCAGGGGCCGAGAAAACCACCGTCTCATAGGGCCGGACACTCAGGGTCAGGGAAAAATCCAATATATATCTGGTGATATCTCGGGTGCTATTACAGATAGCGCAATAAATCAAAGTGCATTGTCTGTAGGAGGCCCTGGCACATGAATCTGGGCAGCGGAAACGACCTCGGACCACCAGGGGCCGAGAAAATTACAGATTTTCGGTATCCGTCACGAAATGTCATGTAAAAATCCAGCATATATCTGGTGATATCTCGGGTTCTATTACAGATAGCACCATAAATCAAAGTGCGTTGTCTGCAGGAGGCCCTCGCGCATGATTCTGTGCAGCAGGAACGACCTCGGCCCTCCAGGGGCCGAGAAACTTACAGATTTTCGGTGTCCGTCACCCAAAGTCATGCAAAAATCCAGTATATATACGGTGCTTTCTCGGGTGCTATTACAGATAGCGCAATAAATCAAAGTGCATTGTCTGTAGGAGGCCCTGGCGCATGAATCTGGGCAGCGGGAACGACATTGGACCACCAGGGGCCGAGAAAATTATAGATTTTCGGTATCCGTCACCCAATTTGATGTAAAAGTCCAGCATTTTTCTGGTGATATCTCGGGTTCTATTACAGATAGCGCGATAAATCAAAGTGCATTGTCTGCAGGAGGCCCTGGCGCATGAATCTGTGAAGCAGGAATGACCTCGGCCCTCCAGGGGCCGAGAAACTTACAGATTTTCGGTGTCCGTCACCCAAAGTCATGTAAAAATCCAGCATATATATGGTGCTTTCTCGGGTGCTATTACAGATAGCGCAATAAACCAAAGTGTATTATCTGCAGGAAGCCCTGGCGCATGATTCTTTCAGCGGGAACGACCTCGGACCACTAGGGGCCGAGAAAACCACCGGCTTATGGGGCCGGACACTCAGGGTCAGGGGAAAATCCAATATATATCTGGTGATATCTCGGGTGCTATTAGAGATTCCGCAATAAACCAATGTGAATTATCTGCAGGAGGCCCTGGCGCATGAATCTGTGCAGCAGGAACGACATCGGACCACCAGGGGCCGAGAAAATTACAGTTTTTCGGTATCCGTCACCCAAAGTAATGTAAAAATCCAGCATATATATGGAGCTTTCTCGGGTGATATTACAGATAGCGCAATAAATCAAAGTGCATTGTCTGTAGGAGACCCTGGCGCATGAATCTGGGCAGCGGGAACGACATTGGACCACCAGGGGCCGAGAAAATTATAGATTTTCGGTATCCGTCACCCAATTTGATGTAAAAATCCAGCATTTTTCTGGTGATATCTCGGGTTCTATTACAGATAGCGCGATAAATCAAAGTGCATTGTCTGCAGGAGGCCCCGGCGCATGAATCCGTGCAGCGGGAACGACCTCGGACCACCAGGGGCTGAGAAAACCACCGTCTCATGGGGCCGGACTGTCAGGGTCAGGGAAAAATCCATTATATATCTGGTGATATCTCGGGTGCCATTGGAGATAGCGCAATAAACCAAAGTGAATTATCTGCAGGAGGCCCTGGCGCATGAATCTGTGCAGCGGGAACGACCTCGGACCACCAGGGGCCGAGAAAATCACCGTCTCAAGGGGCCGGAAACTCAGGGTCGGGGAAAAATCCAATATATATCTGGTGATATCTCGGGTGCTATTTGAGATAGCGCAATAAACCAAAGTGAATTGTCTGTAGGAGGCCCTGGCGCATGAATCTGAGCAGCGGGAACGACCTCGGATCACCACGAGCCGAGAAAACCACCATCTCATTGGGCCGGAAACTCAGGGTCAGGGGAAAATACAATATATACCTGGTGTTATCTCGGGTGCTATTAGAGATAATGCAATAAATCAAAGTGCATTGTCTGTAGGAGGACATGGCGCATGAATCTGTGCAGCCGGATCGACCTCGGACCACCAGGGGCCGAGAAAATCACCGTCTCATGGGGCCGGACAGTCAGTGTTAGGGAAAAATCCGATGTATATCTGGTGATATCTCGGGTGCTATAAGAGATAGCGCAATAAATCAAAGTGCATTGTCTGTAGGAGGCACTGGCGATAGAATCTGTGCAGCAGGAACTACCTCGGACCACCAGGGGCCGAGAAAATTACAGATATTCGGAATCCGTCACCCAAGGTCATGTAAAAATCCAATATATATGTGGTGATATCTCGGGTGCTATTAGAGATAGCGCAATAAATCAAAGTGCATTGTCTGTTGGAGGCACTGGCGAATGAATCTGTGCAGCAGGAACGACCTCGGACCACCAGGCGCCGAGAAAATTACAGATATCTGGAATCCGTCACCCAAGGTCATGTAAAAATCCAGCATATATCTGGTGATATATCGGGTGCTATTACAGATAGCGCAATAAATCAAAGTGCACTTTCTGTAGGAGGCCCTGGCGCTTCAATCTGTGCAGCGGGATCGACCTCGGACCACCAAGGGCCGAGAAAATCACCGTCTCATGGGGCCGGACTGTCAGGGTCAGGGAAAAATCCAATATATATCTGGTGATATCTCGGGTGCTATTCGAGATAGGGAAATAAACCAAAGTGAATTATCTATAGGAGGCCATGGCGCATGAATCTGTGCAGCGGGAACGACCTCGGACCACCAGGGGCCGAGAAAACCACCGTCTCCTGGGGCCGGACAATCAGGGTCAGGGAAAAATTCAATATATATCTGGTGATATCTCGGGTGCTATTAGAGATAGCGCAATAAACCGAAGTAAATTGTCTGCAGGAGGCCCTGGCGCATGATCCTGTGCAGCGGGAACGACCTCGGACCACCAGGGGCCGAGAAAACCACCGTCTCATGGGGCCGGGCACTCATGGTCCGGGGAAAATCCAATATATATCTGGTGTTATCTCGGGTGCTATTAGAGATAGCGCAATAAATCAAAGCGCATTGTAAGTAGGAGGCCCTGGCGCATGAATCTGTGCAGTGGGATCGACCTCGGACCACCAGGGGCCGAGAAAACTACCGTCTCATGGGGCCGGACACTCAGGGTCGGGGAAAAATCCAATATATATCTGGTGATATCTCGGGTGCAATTACAGATAGCGCAATAAATCAAAGCGCATTGTCTGTAGGAGGCCCTGGCGCATGAATCTGTGCAGGGGGATCGACCTCGGACCACCAGGGGCCGAGAAAACTACCGTCTCATGGGGCCGGACACTCAGGGTCAGGGAAAAATCCAATATATATCTGGTGATATCTCGGGTGCAATTACAGATAGCGCAATAAATCAGAGTGCATTGTCTGTGGGAGGCCCTGGCGCATGAATCTGTGCAGCGGGATCGATCTCGGTCCACGAGGGACCGAGAAAACCACCGTCTCATGGGGCCGCACGCTCAGGGACAGGGGAAAAACCAATATATATATTGTGATATCTCGGGTGCTATTACAGATAGCGCAATAAATCAAAGTGCATCGTCTGTGGGAGGCCCTGGCGCATGAATCTGTGAAGCAGGAACTACCTCGGACCACCAGGGGCCGAGAAAATTACAGATATTCGGAATCCGTCACCCAAGGTCATGTAAAAATCCAATATATATGTGGTGATATCTCGGGTGCTATTACAGATATCGGAATAAATCAAAGTGCATTGTCTGTAGGAGGCACTGGCCAATGAATCTGTGCAGCAGGAACTACCTCGGTCCACCAGGGGCCGAGAAAATTACAGATATTCCGAATCCGTCACACAAGGTCATGTAAAAATCCAGCATATATCTGGTGATTTCTCGGGTGCTATTACAGATAGCGCAATAAACCAAACTGAATTGTCTGCAGGAAGCCCTGGCGCATGAATCTGTTCACCGGGATCGACCTCGGACCACCAGGGACCGAGAAAACCACCGTCTCATGGGGTCGGACACTCAGGGTCAGAGAAAAATCCAATATATATCTGGTGATATATCGGGTGCTATTACAGATAGCGCAATAAATCAAAGTGCACTTTCTGTAGGAGGCCCTGGCGCTTGAATCTGTGCAGCGGGATCGACCTCGGACCACCAAGGGCCGAGAAAATCACCGTCTCATGGGGCCGGACTGTCAGGGTCAGGGAAAAATCCAATATATATCTGGTGATATCTCGGGTGCTATTCGAGATAGGGAAATAAACCAAAGTGAATTATCTATAGGAGGCCCTGGCGCATGAATCTGTGCAGCGGGAACGACCTCGGACCACCAGGGGCCGAGAAGACCACCGTCTCCTGGGGCCGGACAATCAGGGACAGGGAAAAATTCAATATATATCTGGTGATATCTCGGGTGCTATTAGAGATAGCGCAATAAACCAAAGTAAATTGTCTGCAGGAGGCCCTGGCGCATGATCCTGTGCAGCGGGAACGACCTCGGACCACCAGGGGCCGAGAAAACCACCGTCTCATGGGGCCGGGCACTCATGGTCCGGGGAAAATCCAATATATATCTGGTGTTATCTCGGGTGCTATTAGAGATAGCGCAATAAATCAAAGCGCATTGTAAGTAGGAGGCCCTGGCGCATGAATCTGTGCAGCGGGATCGACCTCGGACCACCAGGGGCCGAGAAAACTACCGTCTCATGGGGCCGGACACTCAGGGTCAGGGAAAAATCCAATATATATCTGGTGATATCTCGGGTGCAATTACAGATAGCGCAATAAATCAAAGCGCATTGTCTGTAGGAGGCCCTGGCGCATGAATCTGTGCAGGGGGATCGACCTCGGACCACCAGGGGCCGAGAAAACTACCGTCTCATGGGGCCGGACACTCAGGGTCAGGGAAAAATCCAATATATATCTGGTGATATCTCGGGTGCAATTACAGATAGCGCAATAAATCAGAGTGCATTGTCTGTGGGAGGCCCTGGCGCATGAATCTGTGCAGCGGGATCGATCTCGGTCCACGAGGGACCGAGAAAACCACCGTCTCATGGGGCCGCACGCTCAGGGACAGGGGAAAAACCAATATATATATTGTGATATCTCGGGTGCTATTACAGATAGCGCAATAAATCAAAGTGCATCGTCTGTGGGAGGCCCTGGCGCATGAATCTGTGAAGCAGGAACGACCTCGGACCACCAGGGGCCGAGAAAATTACAGATATTCGGAATTCGTCACGCAAGGTCATGTAAAAATCCAGCATATATCTGGTGATATCTCGGGTTCTATTACAGATAGCACGATAAATCAAAGTGCATTGTCTGCAGGAGGCCCTGGCGGATGAATCTGTTACGCAGGAACGACCTCGGACCACCGGGGGTCGAGAAAACCACTGTCCCATTGGGCCGGACACTCAGGGTCAGGGAAAAATCCTATATATATCTGGCGATATCTCGGGTGCTTTTAGAGATAGCGCAATAAACCAAAGTGAATTATCTGCAGGAGGCCCTGGCGCATGAATCTGTGCAGCGGGAATGCCCTCGGACCACCAGGGGCCGAGAAAACCACTGTCTCATTGGGCCGGACACTCAGGGTCGGGGAAAAATCCTATATATATCTGGCGATATCTCGGGTGCTATTAGAGATAGCGCAATAAACCAAAGTGAATTATCTGCAGGAAGCCCTGGCGCATGATTCTGTGCAGCGGGAACGACCTCGGACCACCAGGGCCCGAGAAAACCACCGTCTCATGTGGCCGGACACTCAGGGTCAGGGGAAAATCCAATATATATCTGGTGATATCTCGGGTGCTATTAGAGATAGCGCAATAAACCAAAGTGAATTATCTGCAGGAGGCCCTGGCACATGAATCTGTGCAGCGGGAATGAACTCGCACTACCAGGGGCCGTGAAAACCACCGTCTCATAGG
This sequence comes from Nomia melanderi, assembly GCF_051020985.1. Classification (NCBI taxonomy): domain Eukaryota; kingdom Metazoa; phylum Arthropoda; class Insecta; order Hymenoptera; family Halictidae; genus Nomia; species Nomia melanderi. Next base: position 4,762,446 of record NW_027475130.1, read on the forward strand.
GCCGGACTGTCAGGGTCAGGGAAAAATCCAATATATATCTGGTGATATCTCGGGTGCTATTACAGATAGCGCAATAAACCAAGGTACATTGTCTGTAAGAGGCCCTGGCACATGAATCTGTGCAGCGGGAACGACCTCGGAACACCAGGAGCCGAGAAAATCACCGTCACATGGGGCCGGACACTCAGGGTCAGGGAAAAATCCAATATATATCTGGTGATATCTCGGGTGCTATTAGAGATAGCGCAATAAACCAAACTGAATTATCTGCAGGAGGCCCTGGCGCATGAATCTGTGCAGCGGGAATGAACTCGGACCACCAGGGGCCGAGAAAACCACCGTCTCATAGGGCCGGACACTCAGGGTCAGGGAAAAATCCAATATATATCTGGTGATATCTCGGGTGCTATTACAGATAGCGCAATAAACCAAAGTGAATTGTCTGTAGGAGGCCCTGGCGCATGAATCTGAGCAGCGGGAACGACCTCGGATCACCACGAGCCGAGAAAACCACCATCTCATTGGGCCGGACACTAAGGGTCAGGGGAAAATACAATATATACCTGGTGTTATCTCGGGTGCTATTACAGATAATGCAATAAATCAAAGTGCATTGTCTGTAGGAGGACATGGCGCATGAATCTGTGCAGCCGGATCGACCTCGGACCACCAGGGGCCGAGAAAATCACCGTCTCATGGGGCCGGACTGTCAGGGTTAGGGAAAAATCCGATGTATATCTGGTGATATCTCGGGTGCTATAAGAGATAGCGCAATCAATCAAAGTGCATTGTCTGTAGGAGGCACTGGCAAATGAATCTGTGCAGCAGGAACTACCTCGGACCACCAGGGGCCGAGAAAATTACAGATATTCGGAATCCGTCACCCAAGGTCATGTAAAAATCCAGCATATATCTGGTGATATCTCGGGTGCTATTACAGATAGCGCAATAAATCAAAGTGCATTGACTGTAGGAGGCCCTGGCGCATGAATCTGTGCAGCGGGAACGACCTCGGACCACCAGGGGCCCAGAAAACCACCGTCTCATGGGGCCGGACTGTCAGGGTCAGGGAAAAGTCCGATATATATCTGGTGATATCTCGGGTGCTATTAGAGATAGCGCAATAAATCAAAGTGCATTGTCTGTAGGAGGCACTGGCGAATGAATCTGTGCAGCGGGATCGACCTCGGACCACCAAGGGCCGAGAAAATCACCGTCTCATGGGGCCGGACTGTCAGGGTCAGGGAAAAATCCAATATATATCTGGTGATATCTCGGGTGCTATTAGAGATAGGGAAATAAACCAAAGTGAATTATCTATAGGAGGCCCTGGCGCATGAATCTATGCAGCGGGAACGACCTCGGGCCACCAGGGGCCGAGAAAACTACCGTCTCCTGGGGCCGGACAATCAGGGTCAGGGAAAAATTCAATATATATCTGGTGATATCTCGGGTGCTATTAGAGATAGCGCAATAAACCAAAGTAAATTGTCTGTAGGAGGCCCTGGCGCATGAATCTGTGCAGGGGGATCGACCTCGGACCACCAGGGGCCGAGAAAACTACCGTCTCATGGGGCCGGACACTCAGGGTCAGGGAAAAATCCAATATATATCTGGTGATATCTCGGGTGCTATTAGAGATAGCGCAATAAACCAAAGTGAATTATCTGCAGGAGGCCCTGGCGCATGAATCTGTGCAGCGGGAACGACCTCGGCCCTCCAGGGGCCGAGAAACTTACAAATATTCGGTGTCCGTCACCCAAAGTCATGCAAAAATCCAGTATATATACTGTGCTTTCTCGGGTGCTATTACAGATAGCGCAATAAATCAAAGTGCATTGTCTGTAGGAGGCACTGGCTCATGAATCTGTGCAGCGGGAACGACCTCGGACCACCAGGGGCCGAGAAAACCGCCGTCTCATGGGGCCGGACACTCAGGGTCAGGGCAAAATCCAATATATACCTGGTGATATCCCGAGTGCTATTACAGATAGCGCAATAAACCAAAGTGCATTGTCTGTAGGAGGCCCCGGCGCATGAATCTATGCAGCGGAACGACCTCGGACCACCAGCTGCCGAGAAAACCACCGTCTCATGGGGCAGGACACTCAGGGTCGGGGAAAAATCCAATATACGTCTGGTGATATCTCGGGTGCTATTAGAGATAGCGCAATAAACCAAAGTGTATTATCTGCAGGAAGCCCTGGCGCATGATTCTTTCAGCGGGAACGACCTCGGACCACTAGGGGCCGAGAAAATCACCGTCTCAAGGGGCCGGACACTCAGGGTCGGGGAAAAATCCAATATATATCTGGTGATATCTCGGGTGCTATTAGAGATAGCGCAATAAACCAAAGTGAATTGTCTGTAGGAGGCCCTGGCGCATGAATCTGTGCAGCGGGAACGACCTCGGACCACCAGGGGCCCAGAAAACCACCGTCTCCTGGGGCCGGACTGTCAGGGTCAGGGAAAAGTCCGATATATATCTGGTGATATCTCGGGTGCTATTAGAGATAGCGCAATAAATCAAAGTGCATTGTCTGTAGGAGGCACTGGCGAATGAATCTGTGAAGCAGGAACTACCTCGGACCACCAGGGGCCGAGAAAATTACAGATATTCGGAATCCGTCACCCAAGGTCATGTAAAAATCCAATATATATGTGGTGATATCTCGGATGCTATTACAGATATCGCAATAAATCAAAGTGCATTGTCTGTAGGAGGCACTGGCCAATGAATCTGTGCAGCAGGAACTACCTCGGTCCACCAGGGGCCGAGAAAATTACAGATATTCCGAATCCGTCACACAAGGTCATGTAAAAATCCAGCATATATCTGGTGATTTCTCGGGTGCTATTACAGATAGCGCAATAAACCAAAGTGAATTGTCTGCAGGAAGCCCTGGCGCATGAATCTGTTCAGCGGGATCGACCTCGGACCACCAGGGGCCGAGAAAACCACCGTCTCATGGGGCCGGGCACTCATGGTCCGGGGAAAATCCAATATATATCTGGTGTTATCTCGGGTGCTATTAGAGATAGCGCAATAAATCAAAGCGCATTGTAAGTAGGAGGCCCTGGCGCATGAATCTGTGAGCGGTATCGACCTCGGACCACCAGGGGCCGAGAAAACTACCGTCTCATGGGGCCGGACACTCAGGGTCAGGGAAAAATCCAATATATATCTGGTGATATCTCGGGTGCAATTACAGATAGAGCAATAAATCAAAGCGCATTGTCTGTAGGAGGCCCTGGCGCATGAATCTGTGCAAGGGGATCGACCTCGGACCACCAGGGGCCGAGAAAACCACCGTCTCATAGGGCCGGTCACTCAGGGTCAGGGAAAAATCCAATATATATCTGGTGATATCTCGGGTGCTATTACAGATAGCGCAATAAATCAAAGTGGAATGTCTGTAGGAGGCCCTGGCACATGAATCTGGGCAGCGGAAACGACCTCGGACCACCAGGGGCCGAGAAAATTACAGATTTTCGGTATCCGTCACCAAATGTCATGTAAAAATCCAGCATATATCTGGTGATATCTCGGGTTCTATTACAGATAGCACCATTAATCAAAGTGCGGTGTCTGCAGGAGGCCCTCGCGCATGATTCTGTGAAGCAGGAACGACCTCGGCCCTCCAGGGGCCGAGAAACTTACAAATATTCGGTGTCCGTCACCCAAAGTCAAGCAAAAATCCAGTATATATACGGTGTTTTCTCGGGTGCTATTACAGATAGCGCAATAAATCAAAGTGCATTGTCTGTAGGAGGCCCTGGCTCATGAATCTGTGCAGCGGGAACGACCTCGGACCACCAGGGGCCGAGAAAACCACCGTCTCATGGGGCCGGACACTCAGGGTCAGGGCAAAATCCAATATATACCTGGTGATATCCCGAGTGCTATTATAGATAGCGCAATAAACCAAAGTGCATTGTCTGTAGGAGGCCCTGCCGCATGAATCTGTGCAGCGGGAACGACCTCGGACCACCAGCTGCCGAGAAAACCACCGTCTCATGGGGCAGGACACTCAGGGTCGGAGAAAAATCCAATATACATCTGGTGATATCTCGGGTGCTATTAGAGATAGCGCAATAAACCAAAGTGTATTATCTGCAGCAAGTCCTGGCGCATGATTCTTTCAGCGGGAACGACCTCGAACCACTAGGGGCCGAGAAAACCACCGGCTCATGGGGCCGGACACTCGGGGTCAGGGGAAAATCCAATATATATCTGGTGATATCTCGGGTGCTATTACAGATAGCGCAATAAATCAAAGTGCATTGTCTGTAGGAGACCCTGGCGCATGAATCTGGGCAGCGGGAACGACATCGGACAACCAGGGGCCGAGAAAATTATAGATTTTCGGTATCCGTCACCCAATTTCATGTAAAAATCCAGCATTTTTCTGGTGGTATCTCGGGTTCTATTACAGATAGCGCGATAAATCAAAGTGCATTGTCTGCAGGAGGCCCTGGCGCATGAATCTGCGAAGCAGGAACGACCTCGGCCCTCCAGGGGCCGAGAAACTTACAGATTTTCGGTGTCCGTCACCCAAAGTCATGTAAAAATCCAGCATATATATGGTGCTTTCTCGGGTGCTATTACAGATAGCGCAATAAATCAAAGTGCATTGTCTGTAGGAGGCCCTGGCGCATGAATCCGTGCAGCGGGAACGACCTCGGACCACCAGGGGCCGAGAAAACCACCGTCTCATGGGGCCGGACTGTCAGGGTCAGGGAAAAATCCATTATATATCTGGTGATATCTCGGGTGCCATTGGAGATGGCGCAATAAACCAAAGTGAATTATCTGCAGGAGGCCCTGGCGCATGAATCTGTGCAGCGGGAACGACCTCGGACCACCAGGGGCCGAGAAAATCACCGTCTCAAGGGGCCGGACACTGAGGGTCGGGGAAAAATCCAATATATATCTGGTGATATCTCGGGTGCTATTAGAGATAGCGCAATAAACCAAAGTGAATTGTCTGTAGGAGGCCCTGGCGCATGAATCTGGGCAGCGGGAACGACCTCGGATCACCACGAGCCGAGAAAACCACCATCTCATTGGGCCGGACACTAAGGGTCAGGGGAAAATACAATATATACCTGGTGTTATCTCGGGTGCTATTACAGATAATGCAATAAATCAAAGTGCATTGTCTGTAGGAGGACATGGCGCATGAATCTGTGCAGCCGGATCGACCTCGGACCACCAGGGGCCGAGAAAATCACCGTCTCATGGGGCCGGACTGTCAGGGTTAGGGAAAAATCCGATGTATATCTGGTGATATCTCGGGTGCTATAAGAGATAGCGCAATAAATCAAAGTGCATTGTCTGTAGGAGGCACTGGCAAATGAATCTCTGCAGCAGGAACTACCTCGGACCACCAGGGGCCGAGAAAATTACAGATATTCGGAATCCGTCACCCAAGGTCATGTAAAAATCCAGCATATATCTGGTGATATCTCGGGTGCTATTACAGATAGCGCAATAAATCAAAGTGCATTGACTGTAGGAGGCCCTGGCGCATGAATCTGTGCAGCGGGAACGACCTCGGACCACCAGGGGCCCAGAAAACCACCGTCTCATGGGGCCGGACTGTCAGGGTCAGGGAAAAGTCCGATATATATCTGGTGATATCTCGGGTGCTATTAGAGATAGCGCAATAAATCAAAGGGCATTGTCTGTAGGAGGCACTGGCAAATGAATCTGTGAAGCAGGAACTACCTCGGACCACCAGGGGCCGAGAAAATTACAGATATTCGGAATCCGTCACCCAAGGTCATGTAAAAATCCAACATATATCTGGTGATATCTCGGGTGCTATTACAGATAGCGCAATAAATCAAAGTGCATTGACTGTAGGAGGCCCTGGCGCATGAATCTGTGCTGCGGGAACGACCTCGGACCACCAGGGGCCCAGAAAACCACCGTCTCATGGGGCCGGACTGTCAGGGTCAGGGAAAAGTCCGATATATATCTGGTGATATCTCGGGTGCTATTAGAGATAGCGCAATAAATCAAAGTGCATTGTCTGTAGGAGGCACTGGCGAATGAATCTGTGAAGCAGGAACTACCTCGGACCACCAGGAGCCGAGAAAATTACAGATATTCGGAATCCGTCACCCAAGGTCATGTAAAAATCCAGCATATATCTGGTGATATCTCGGGTGCTATTACAGATAGCGCAATAAATCAAAGTGCATTGCCTGTAGGAGGCCCTGGCGCATGAATCTGTGCAGCGGGAACGACCTCGGACCACCAGGGGCCCAGAAAACCACCGTCTCATGGGGCCGGACTGTCAGGGTCAGGGAAAAGTTCGATATATATCTGGTGATATCTCGGGTGCTATTAGAGATAGCGCAATAAATCAAAGTGCATTGTCTGTAGGAAGCCCTGGCGAATGAATCTGTGCAGCGGGATCGACCTCGGACCACGAGGGACCGAGAAAACCATCGACACATGGGGCCGGACTGTCAGGGTCAAGGAAAAATCCAATATATATCTGGTGATATCGCGGGTGCTATTAGAGATAGCGCAATAAATCAAAGTGCATTGTCTACAGGAGGCCCTAGCGCATGAATCCGTGCGGGCGGGATCGAACTCGGACCACCAGGCGTCGAGAAAGCCACCGAAACATGGGGCCGGGCACTCAGGGCCAGGGAAAAATCCAATAAATATCTGGTGATATCTCGGGTGCTATTACAGATAGCGCAATAAATCAAAGTGCATTGTCTGCAAGAGGCCCTAGCGCATGAGTCTGTGCAGCGGGAACGACCTCGGACCACCAGGGGCCGAGAAAACCACCGTCTCATGGGGTCGGACACTCAGGGTCAGAAAAAAATCCAATATATATCTTGTGATATCTCGGGTGCTATTACAGATAGCGCAATAAATCAAAGTGCATTGTCTGTAGGAGGGCCTGGCGGATGAATCTGTTCAGCGGGATCGACCTCGGACCACCAGGGCCCGAGAAAACCACCGTCTCATGGGGCCGGACACTCAGGGTCAGGGGAAAATACAATATATACCTGGTGATATCTCGGGTGCTATTACAGATAGCGCAATAAATCAAAGTGCATTGTCTGTAGGAGGCCATTGCGCATGAATCTGTGCAGCGGGATCGACCTCGGACCACCAGGGGACGAGAAAACCACCGTCTCATGGGGTCGGACACTCAGGGTCAGAAAAAAATCCAATATATATCTTGTGATATCTCGGGTGCTATTACAGATAGCGCAATAAATCAAAGTGCATTGTCTGTAGGAGGGCCTGGCGGATGAATCTGTGCAGCGGGATCGACCTCGGACCACCAGGGGCCGAGAAAATCACCGTCTCATGGGGCCGGACTGTCAGGGTCAGGGAAAAATCCAATATATATCTGGTGATATCTCGGGTGCTATTCGAGATAGCTATTACAGATAGCGCAATAAATCAAAGTGCATTGTCTGTAGGAGGCCCTGTCGCATGAATCTGTGCAGCGGGAACGACCTCGGACCACCAGGGGCCCAGAAAACCACCGTCTCATGGGGCCGGACTGTCAGGGTTACGGAAACATCCAATATATATCTGGTGATATCTCCTGTGCTATTAGAGATAGAGAAATAAATCAAAGTGCATTGTCTGCAGGAGGCCCGAGCGCATAAATCCGTGCGGGCGGGATCGACCTCGGACCACCAGGGGTCGAGAAAACCACCGAAACATGGGGCCGGGCACTCAGGGCCAGGGAAAAATCCAGCATATATCTGGTGATATCTCTGGTGCTATTAGAGATAGCGAAATAAATCAAAGTACATTGTCTGTAGGAGGCCCTGGCGCATGAATCTGTGCAGCAGGAACGATCTCGAAGCACCATGGACCGAGAAAAACCAACGACACATGGGGCCGGACTGTCAGGATCAGGGAAAAATACAATATATATCTGGTGATATCTCGGGTGCTATTAGAGATAGCGCAATAAACCAAAGTGCATTATCTGCAGGGGGCCCTGGCGCATGAATCCGTGCGGGCGGGCTCGACCTCGGACCACCAGGGGTCGAGAAAATCACCGAAACATGGGGCCTGGCACTCAGGGCCAGGGAAAAATCCAATATATATCTGGTGATATCTCGGGTGCTATTAGAGATAGCGCAATAAATCAAAGTGCATTGTCTGCAGGAGGCCCTGGCGTATGAATCTGTGGAGCGGGAACGATCACGGACCACCAGGGGCCGAGAAAATCACCGTCTAATGGGATCGGACACTCAGGGTCAGGGAAAAATCCAATATATATCTGGTGATATCTCGGGTGCTATTACAGATAGCGCAATAAATCAAAGTGCATTGTCTGCAGGAGGCCTTAGCGCATGAATCTGCGCAGCGGGAACGACCTCGGACCACCTGGGGCCGAGAAAACCACCGTCTCATGCGGCCGGACACTCAGGGTCAGGGGAAAATCCAATATATATATGGTGATATCTCGGGTGCTATTACAGATAGTGCAATAAATCAAAGTGCATTGTCTGTAGGAGACCCTGGCGCATGAATCTGTGCAGCGGGATCGACCTAGAACCACCAGGGCCCGAGAAAATCACCGTCTCATGGAGCCGGACTGTCAGGGTCAGGGAAAAATCCAATATATATCTGGCGATATCTCGGGTGCTATTAGAGATAGCGCAATATACCAACGTGAATTGTCTGTAGGAGGCCCTGGCGCATGAATCTGTGCAGCGGGAACTACCTCCGACCACCAGGGGCCGAGAAAATTACAGATATTCGGAATCCGTCACCCAAGGTCATGTAAAAATCCATGACATATCTGGTGATATCTTCGGTGCTATTATAGATAGCGCAATAAACCAAAGTGAATTGTCTGCAGGAAGCCTTGGCGCATGAATCTGTTCAGCGTGATCGTCCTCGGACCACCAGGGGTCGAGAAAACCTCCGAAACATGGGGCCGGACACTCAGGGTCGGCGTTAATCCAATATATATATGGTGATATCTCGGGTGCTATTACAGATAGCGCAATAAACCAAAGTGAATTATCTGCAGGAGGCCCTGGCGCATGAATTTGTGCAGGGGGAACGACCTCGGACCACCAGGGCCCGAGAAAACCACCGTCTCATGGTGTCGGACACTCGGGGTCAGGGAAAAATCCAATATATATCTGGCGATATCTCGGGTGCTATTAGAGATAGCGCAATAAACCAACGTGCATTGTCTGCAGCAGGCCCTGGCGCATGAATCTGTGCAGCGGGATCGACCTCGGACCACCAGGGGCCGAGAAAACCAGCGTCTCATGGGGTCGGACACTCAGGGTCAGGGAAAAATCCAATATATATCTGGTGATATCTCGGGTGCTATTAGAGATAGCGCAATAAATCAAAGTGAATTGTCTGTAGGAGGCCCTGGCGCATGAATCTGTGCAGCGCTATCGACCTCGGACCACCAGGGAACGAGAAAATCACAGTCTCATGGGGCCGGACTGTCAGGGTCAGGGAAAAATCCAATATATATCTGGCGATATCTCGGGTGCTATTAGAGATAGCGCAATAAACCAAAGTGCATTGTCTGCAGCAGGCCCTGGCGCATGAATCTGTGCAGCGGAATCGACCTCGGACCACGAGGGACCGAGAAAACCATCGACACATGGGGCAGGACTGTCAGGGTCAACGAAAAATCCAATATATATCTGGTGATATCTCGGGTGCTATTAGAGATAGCGCAATAAACCAAAGTGCATTGTCTGCAGCAGGCCCTGGCGCATGAATCTGTGCAGCAGGATCGACCACGGACCACCAGGCGCCGAGAAAACCACCGACACATCGGGCCGGACTGTCAGGGTCAACGAAAAATCCAATATATATCTGGTGATATCTCGGGTGCTATTACAGATAGCGATATAAATCAAAGTGCATTGTCTCTAGCATGCCCTGGCGCAGGAATCTGTGCAGCGGGATCAACCTCGGACCACCAGGGGCCGAGAAAACCAGCGTCTCATGGGGTCGGACACTCAGGGTCACGGAAAAATCCAATATATATCTGGTGATATCTCGGGTGCTATTACAGATAGCGCAATAAATCAAAGTGAATTGTCTGTAGGAGGCCCTGGCGCATGAATCTGTGCAGCGTTATCGACCTCGGACCACCAGGGAACGAGAAAATCACAGTCTCATGAGGCCGGAATGTCAGGGTCAGGGAAAAATCCAATATATATCTGGTGATATCTCGGGTGATATTAGAGATAGCGCAATAAATCAAAGTGCATTGTGTGTAGGAGGCCCTGGCGCATGAACCTGGCCAGCGGGAACGACCTCGGACCACCAGGGACCGAGAAAACCACCGTCTCATGCGGCCGGACACTCAGGATCAGGGGAAAATTCAATATATATATGGTTATATCTAGGGTGCTTTTACAGATAGCGCAATAAACCAAAGTGCATTGTCTGTAGGAGGCACTGGCGCATGAATCTGTGCAGCGGGAACGACCTCGAACCACCAGAGGCTGAGAATACCACCGACACATGGGGCCGGACTGTCAGGGTCGGGGAAAAACCCAATATATATCTGGTGATAAATCGGGTGCTATTACAGATAGCGCAATAAACCAAAGAGAATTGTCTGCAGGAAGCCCTGGCGCATGAATCCGTTCAGCGGGATCTACTTCGGACCACGATGGACCGAGAAAACCATCGACACATGGGGCCGGACACTCAGGGTCAGGGAAAAATCCAATATATATCTGGTGATAAATCGGGTGCTATTAGAGATAGCGCAATAAATCAAAGTGCATTGTCTGCAGGAGGCCCTAGCGCATGAATCTGTGCAGCGGGATCGACCTCGGACCACGAGGGACCGAGAAAACCATCGACACATGGGGCCGGACTGTCAGGGTCAAGGAAAAATCCAATATATATCTGGTGATATCGCGGGTGCTATTAGAGATAGCGCAATAAATCAAAGTGCATTGTCTACAGGAGGCCCTAGCGCATGAATCCGTGCGGGCGGGATCGAACTCGGACCACCAGGCGTCGAGAAAGCCACCGAAACATGGGGCCGGGCACTCAGGGCCAGGGAAAAATCCAATAAATATCTGGTGATATCTCGGGTGCTATTACAGATAGCGCAATAAATCAAAGTGCATTGTCTGTAGGAGGGCCTGGCGGATGAATCTGTTCAGCGGGATCGACCTCGGACCACCAGGGCCCGAGAAAACCACCGTCTCATGGGGCCGGACACTCAGGGTCAGGGGAAAATACAATATATACCTGGTGATATCTCGGGTGCTATTACAGATGGCGCAATAAATCAAAGTGCATTGTCTGTAGGAGGCCATGGCGCATGAATCTGTGCAGCGGGATCGACCTCGGACCACCAGGGGACGAGAAAACCACCGTCTCATGGGGTCGGACACTCAGGGTCAGAAAAAAATCCAATATATATCTTGTGATATCTCGGGTGCTATTACAGATAGCGCAATAAATCAAAGTGCATTGTCTGTAGGAGGGCCTGGCGGATGAATCTGTGCAGCGGGATCGACCTCGGACCACCAGGGGCCGAGAAAATCACCGTCTCATGGGGCCGGACTGTCAGGGTCAGGGAAAAATCCAATATATATCTGGTGATATCTCGGGTGCTATTCGAGATAGCTATTACAGATAGCGCAATAAATCAAAGTGCATTGTCTGTAGGAGGCCCTGTCGCATGAATCTGTGCAGCGGGAACGACCTCGGACCACCAGGGGCCCTGAAAACCACCGTCTCATGGGGCCGGACTGTCAGGGTTACGGAAACATCCAATATATATCTGGTGATATCTCCTGTGCTATTAGAGATAGAGAAATAAATCAAAGTGCATTGTCTGCAGGAGGCCCGAGCGCATAAATCCGTGCGGGCGGGATCGACCTCGGACCACCAGGGGCCGAGAAAACCACCGTCTCATGCGGCCGGACACTCAGGATCAGGGGAAAATTCAATATATATATGGTTATATCTAGGGTGCTTTTACAGATAGCGCAATAAACCAAAGTGCATTGTCTGTAGGAGGCACTGGCGCATGAATCTGTGCAGCGGGAACGATCTCGGAGCACCATGGACCGAGAAAAACCAACGACACATGGGGCCGGACTGTCAGGATCAGGGAAAAATACAATATATATCTGGTGATATCTCGGGTGCTATTAGAGATAGCGCAATAAACCAAAGTGCATTATCTGCAGGGGGCCCTGGCGCATGAATCCGTGCGGGCGGGCTCGACCTCGGACCACCAGGGGTCGAGAAAATCACCGAAACATGGGGCCTGGCACTCAGGGCCAGGGAAAAATCCAATATATATCTGGTGATATCTCGGGTGCTATTAGAGATAGCGCAATAAATCAAAGTGCATTGTCTGCAGGAGGCCCTGGCGTATGAATCTGTGGAGCGGGAACGATCACGGACTACCAGGGGCCGAGAAAATCACCGTCTAATGGGATCGGACACTCAGGGTCAGGGAAAAATCCAATATATATCTGGTGATATCTCGGGTGCTATTACAGATAGCGCAATAAATCAAAGTGCATTGTCTGCAGGAGGCCTTAGCGCATGAATCTGCGCAGCGGGAACGACCTCGGACCACCTGGGGCCGAGAAAACCACCGTCTCATGCGGCCGGACACTCAGGGTCAGGGGAAAATCCAATATATATATGGTGATATCTCGGGTGCTATTACAGATAGTGCAATAAATCAAAGTGCATTGTCTGTAGGAGACCCTGGCGCATGAATCTGTGCAGCGGGATCGACCTAGAACCACCAGGGGCCGAGAAAATCACCGTCTCATGGAGCCGGACTGTCAGGGTCAGGGAAAAATCCAATATATATCTGGCGATATCTCGGGTGCTATTAGAGATAGCGCAATATACCAACGTGAATTGTCTGTAGGAGGCCCTGGCGCATGAATCTGTGCAGCGGGAACTACCTCCGACCACCAGGGGCCGAGAAAATTACAGATATTCGGAATCCGTCACCCAAGGTCATGTAAAAATCCATGACATATCTGGTGATATCTTCGGTGCTATTATAGATAGCGCAATAAACCAAAGTGAATTGTCTGCAGGAAGCCTTGGCGCATGAATCTGTTCAGCGTGATCGTCCTCGGACCACCAGGGGTCGAGAAAACCTCCGAAACATGGGGCCGGACACTCAGGGTCGGGGTTAATCCAATATATATATGGTGATATCTCGGGTGCTATTACAGATAGCGCAATAAACCAAAGTGAATTATCTGCAGGAGGCCCTGGCGCATGAATTTGTGCAGGGGGAACGACCTCGGACCACCAGGGCCCGAGAAAACCACCGTCTCATGGTGTCGGACACTCGGGGTCAGGGAAAAATCCAATATATATCTGGCGATATCTCGGGTGCTATTAGAGATAGCGCAATAAACCAACGTGCATTGTCTGCAGCAGGCCCTGGCGCATGAATCTGTGCAGCGGGATCGACCTCGGACCACCAGGGGCCGAGAAAACCAGCGTCTCATGGGGTCGGACACTCAGGGTCAGGGAAAAATCCAATATATATCTGGTGATATCTCGGGTGCTATTAGAGATAGCGCAATAAACCAAAGTGCATTGTCTGCAGCAGGCCCTGGCGCATGAATCTGTGCAGCAGGATCGACCACGGACCACCAGGCGCCGAGAAAACCACCGACACATCGGGCCGGACTGTCAGGGTCAACGAAAAATCCAATATATATCTGGTGATATCTCGGGTGCTATTACAGATAGCGATATAAATCAAAGTGCATTGTCTGCAGCATGCCCTGGCGCAGGAATCTGTGCAGCGGGATCAACCTCGGACCACCAGGGGCCGAGAAAACCAGCGTCTCATGGGGTCGGACACTCAGGGTCACGGAAAAATCCAATATATATCTGGTGATATCTCGGGTGCTATTACAGATAGCGCAATAAATCAAAGTGAATTGTCTGTAGGAGGCCCTGGCGCATGAATCTGTGCAGCGTTATCGACCTCGGACCACCAGGGAACGAGAAAATCACAGTCTCATGAGGCCGGAATGTCAGGGTCAGGGAAAAATCCAATATATATCTGGTGATATCTCGGGTGATATTAGAGATAGCGCAATAAATCAAAGTGCATTGTGTGTAGGAGGCCCTGGCGCATGAACCTGGCCAGCGGGAACGACCTCGGACCACCAGGGACCGAGAAAACCACCGTCTCATGCGGCCGGACACTCAGGATCAGGGGAAAATTCAATATATATATGGTTATATCTAGGGTGCTTTTACAGATAGCGCAATAAACCAAAGTGCATTGTCTGTAGGAGGCACTGGCGCATGAATCTGTGCAGCGGGAACGACCTCGAACCACCAGAGGCTGAGAAAACCACCGACACATGGGGCCGGACTGTCAGGGTCGGGGAAAAACCCAATATATATCTGGTGATAAATCGGGTGCTATTACAGATAGCGCAATAAACCAAAGAGAATTGTCTGCAGGAAGCCCTGGCGCATGAATCCGTTCAGCGGGATCGACTTCGGACCACGATGGACCGAGAAAACCATCGACACATGGGGCCGGACACTCAGGGTCAGGGAAAAATCCAATATATATCTGGTGATAAATCGGGTGCTATTAGAGATAGCGCAATAAATCAAAGTGCATTGTCTGCAGGAGGCCCTAGCGCATGAATCTGTGCAGCGGGAACGACCTCGGACTGCCAGGGGCCGAGAAAATCACCGTCTCATGGTGCCGGACTGTCTGGGTCAGGGAAAAATCCAATATATATCTGGTGATACCTCAGGTGCTATTAGAGATAGCGCAATAAATCAAAGTGCATTGTCTGCAGGAGGCCCATGCGCATGAATCTTTGCAGCGGGCACGACCTCGGACCACCAGGGGCCGAGAAAACTACCGTCTCATGGTGTCGGACACTAAGATTCAGGGAAAAATCCAATATATATCTGGTGATATCTCGGGTGCTATTAGAGATAGCGCAATAAATCAAAGTGCATTGTCTGTAGGAGGCACTGGCGCATGAATCTGGGCATCGGGACGACCTTGGACCATCAGGGGCCGAGAAAACCACCGTCTCATGGGGCCGGGCTGTTAGTGTCAGGGAAAAATCCAACATATATCTGGTGATATCTCGGGTGCTATTACAGATTGCGCAATAAATCAAAGTGCATTGTCTGTAGGAGGCCCTGGCGCATGAATCTGTGCAGCGGGACCGACCTCAGACCACCAGGTGCCTAGAAAATCACCGTCTCATGGGGCCGGACTGTTAGGGTCAGGGAAAAATCCAATATATATCTGGTGATATCTCGGGTGCTATTACAGATAGCGCAATAAATAAAAGTGCATTGCCTGCAGGAGGCCCTGCCGCATGAATCTGTGCAGCGGGGACGACCTCGGTCCACCAGGGGCCGAGAAAACCACCGTCTCATGGGGCCGGACACTCAGGGACAGGGAAAAATCCAATATATATCTGGTGATATCTCGGGTGCTATTAGAGATAGCGCAATAAATCAAAGAGCATTGTCTGTAGGCGGCACTGGCGAATGAATCTGTGCAGCAGGAATGACCTCGGACAACCAGGGTCCGAGAAAATTGCAGATATTCGGAATCCGTCACCCGAGGTCATGTAAAATACCGTCATATATCTGGTGATATCTCGGGTGCTATTGCAGATAGCGCAATAAACCAAAGTCAATTATCTGCAGGAGGCCCTGGCGCATGCATCTGTTCAGCGGGAACGACCTCGGACCATCAGGGGCAGAGAAAACAACCGTCTCATGGGGCCGGACACTCAGGGTCAGGGAAAAATCCAATATATATCTGGTGATATCTCGGGTGCTATTACAGATAGCGCAATAAGTCAAAGTGAATTATCGGCAGGAGGCCCTGGCGCATGAATCTGTGCAGCGGGAACGACCTCGGACGACCAGGGGCGGAGAAAACCGCAGTCTCATGGGGCCGGACACTCAGGTTCAGGGGAAAATCAAATATATATCTGGTGATATCTCGGGTGCTATTAGAGATAGCGCAATAAATCACAGTGCATTGTCTCTAGGAGGCGCTGGCGCATGAACCTGGCCAGCGGGAACGACCTCGGACCACCAGGGACCGAGAAAACCACCGTCTCATGGGGCCGGACACTCAGGGTCAGGGAAAAATCCAATATATATCTGGTGGTATCTCGGGTGCTATTAGAGATAGCGCAGTAAACCAAAGTGAATTATCTGCAGGAGGCCCTGGCGCATGCATCTGTGCAGCGGGAACGACCTCGGACCATCAGGGGCCGAGAAAACAACCGTCTCATGGGGCCGGACACTCAGGGTCAGGGAAAAATTCAATTTATATCTGGTGATATCTCGGGTGCTATTACAGATAGCGCAATAAATCAAAGTGCTTTGTCTGTAGGAGGCCCTGGCGCATGAATCTGTGCAGCGGAAACGACCTCGTACCACCAGGGGCCGCGAAAACCGTAGTCTCATGGGGCCGGACACTCAGGGTCAGGGGAAAATCAAATATATATCTGGTGATATCTCGGGTGCTATTACAGATAGCGCGATAAATCAAAGTGCATTGTCTGTAGAAGGCCCTGGCGCATGAACCTGGCCAGCGGGAACGATCTCGGACCACCAGGGACCGAGAAAACCACCGTCTCATGGGGCCGGACGCTCAGGGTCAGGGGAAAATCCAATACATATCTGGTGAAATCTCGGGTGCTATTAGAGATAGCGCCATAAACCAAAGTGAATTATCTGCAGGAGGCCCTGGCGCATGCATCTGAGCAGCGGGAACGACCTCGGACCACCAGGGGCCGAGACAACCACCGTCTCATGGGGCCGGACACTCAGGGTCAGGGAAAAATCCAATATATATCTGGTGGTATCTCGGGTGCTATTAGAGATAGCGCAATAAACCAAAGTGTCTTATCTGCAGGGGGCCCAGGCGCATGCACCTGTGCAGCGGGAACGACCTCGGACCACCAGGGGCCGAGAAAACCACAGTCTCATGGGGCCGGACACTCAGGGTCAGGGAAAAATCCAATATATATCTGGTGATATCTCGGGTGCTATTACAGATAGCGCAATAAATCATAGTGAATTATCTGCAGGAGGCCCTGGCGCATGAATCTGTGCAGCGGGAACGATCTCGGACCACCAGGGGCCGAGAAAACCACCGTCTCATGGGGCCGGACACTCAGGGTCTGGGGAAAATTCAATATATATCTGGTGATATCTCGGGTGCTATTAGAGATAGCGCAATAAACAAAAGTGCATTATCTGCAGGAGGCCCTGGCGCATGAATCTGTGCAACGGGAACTACTTCGGACCACCAGTGGCCGAGAAAACCACCGTCTCATGGGGCCGGACACTCAGGGTCGGGGAAAAATCCAATATATATCTGGTGATATCTCGGGTGCTATTACAGATAGCGCAATAAACCAAAGTGAATTATCTGCAGGAGGCCCTGGCGCATGAATCTGGGCAGCGGGAACGACCTCGGACCACCAGGGGCCGAGAAAACCACAGTCTCATGGGGCCGGACACTCAGGGTCAGGGGAAAATCCAATATATATCTGGTGATATCTCGGGAGCTGTTAGAGGTAGCGCAATAAACCAAAGTGAAATATCTGCAGGAGGCCCCGGCGCATGAATCTGTGCAGCGGGAACGACCTCGGACCACCAGGGGCCGAGAAAACCACCGTCTCATGGGGCCGGACACTCAGGGTCAGGGAAAACTCCAATATCTATCTGGTGGTATCTCGGGTGCTATTACAGATAGCGCAATAAATCAAAGTGCATTGTCTGTAGGAGGCCCTGGCGCATGAATCTGGGCCGCGGGAACGACCTCGGACTACCAGGGGCCGAGAAAACCACCGTCTCATGGGGCCGGACACTCAGGGTCAGGGGAAAATCCAATATATATCTGGTGATATCTCGGGAGCGGTTAGAGATAGCGCAATAATCCAAAGTGAATTATCTGCAGGAGGCTCTGGCGCATGAATCTGTGCAGCGGGAACGACCTCGGACCACCAGGGGACGAGAAAACCACCGTCTCATGGGGCCGGACACTCAGGGTCAGGGAAAAATCCAATATATTTCTGGTGATATCTCGGGTGCTATTAGAGATAGCGCAATAAATCAAAGGGCATTGTCTGCAGGAGGCCCTGGCGCATGAATCTGTGCAGCGGGATCGACCTCGGACCACCAGGGGCCGAGAAAATCACCGTCTCATGGGGCCAGACTGTCAGGGTCAGGGAAAAATCCAATATATATCTGGTGATATCTCGGGTGCTATTAGAGATAGCGCAATAAATCAAAGTGAATTGTCTACAGGAGGCCCTGGCGCATGAATCTGTGCAGCAGGAACGACCTCGGACCACCAGGGGACGAGAAAACCACCGTCTCATGGGGCCGGACTGTCAGGGTCAGGGAAAAATCCAATATATATCTGGTGATATCTCGGGTGCTATTACAGATAGCGCAATAATCCAAAGTGAATTATCTGCAGGAGGCTCTGGCGCATGAATCTGTGCAGCGGGAACGACCTCGGACCACCAGGGGCCGAGAAAACCACAGTCTCATGGGGTCGGACACTCAGTGTCTGGGGAAAATTCAATATTTATCTGGTGATATCTCGGGTGCTATTAGAGGTAGCGTAATAATCCAAAGTGAATTATCTGCAGGAGGCTCTGGCGCATGAATCTGTGCAGCTTTATCGACCTCGGACCACCAGGGAACGAGAAAATCACAGTCTCATGAGGCCGGAATGTCAGGGTCAGGGAAAAATCCAATATATATCTGGTGATATCTCGGGTGATATTAGAGATAGCGCAATAAATCAAAGTGCATTGTGTGTAGGAGGCCCTGGCGCATGAACCTGGCCAGCGGGAACGACCTCGGACCACCAGGGACCGAGAAAACCACCGTCTCATGCGGCCGGACACTCAGGATCAGGGGAAAATTCAATATATATATGGTTATATCTAGGGTGCTTTTACAGATAGCGCAATAAACCAAAGTGCATTGTCTGTAGGAGGCACTGGCGCATGAATCTGTGCAGCGGGAACGACCTCGAACCACCAGAGGCTGAGAAAACCACCGACACATGGGGCCGGACTGTCAGGGTCGGGGAAAAACCCAATATATATCTGGTGATAAATCGGGTGCTATTACAGATAGCGCAATAAACCAAAGAGAATTGTCTGCAGGAAGCCCTGGCGCATGAATCCGTTCAGCGGGATCGACTTCGGACCACGATGGACCGAGAAAACCATCGACACATGGGGCCGGACACTCAGGGTCAGGGAAAAATCCAATATATATCTGGTGATAAATCGGGTGCTATTAGAGATAGCGCAATAAATCAAAGTGCATTGTCTGCAGGAGGCCCTAGCGCATGAATCTGTGCAGCGGGAACGACCTCGGACTGCCAGGGGCCGAGAAAATCACCGTCTCATGGTGCCGGACTGTCTGGGTCAGGGAAAAATCCAATATATATCTGGTGATACCTCAGGTGCTATTAGAGATAGCGCAATAAATCAAAGTGCATTGTCTGCAGGAGGCCCATGCGCATGAATCTTTGCAGCGGGCACGACCTCGGACCACCAGGGGCCGAGAAAACTACCGTCTCATGGTGTCGGACACTAAGATTCAGGGAAAAATCCAATATATATCTGGTGATATCTCGGGTGCTATTAGAGATAGCGCAATAAATCAAAGTGCATTGTCTGTAGGAGGCACTGGCGCATGAATCTGGGCATCGGGACGACCTTGGACCATCAGGGGCCGAGAAAACCACCGTCTCATGGGGCCGGGCTGTTAGTGTCAGGGAAAAATCCAACATATATCTGGTGATATCTCGGGTGCTATTACAGATTGCGCAATAAATCAAAGTGCATTGTCTGTAGGAGGCCCTGGCGCATGAATCTGTGCAGCGGGATCGACCTCAGACCACCAGGTGCCTAGAAAATCACCGTCTCATGGGGCCGGACTGTTAGGGTCAGGGAAAAATCCAATATATATCTGGTGATATCTCGGGTGCTATTACAGATAGCGCAATAAATAAAAGTGCATTGCCTGCAGGAGGCCCTGCCGCATGAATCTGTGCAGCGGGGACGACCTCGGTCCACCAGGGGCCGAGAAAACCACCGTCTCATGGGGCCGGACACTCAGGGACAGGGAAAAATCCAATATATATCTGGTGATATCTCGGGTGCTATTAGAGATAGCGCAATAAATCAAAGAGCATTGTCTGTAGGCGGCACTGGCGAATGAATCTGTGCAGCAGGAATGACCTCGGACAACCAGGGGCCGAGAAAATTGCAGATATTCGGAATCCGTCACCCGAGGTCATGTAAAAATCCGTCATATATCTGGTGATATCTCGGGTGCTATTGCAGATAGCGCAATAAACCAAAGTCAATTATCTGCAGGAGGCCCTGGCGCATGCATCTGTTCAGCGGGAACGACCTCGGACCATCAGGGGCAGAGAAAACAACCGTCTCATGGGGCCGGACACTCAGGGTCAGGGAAAAATCCAATATATATCTGGTGATATCTCGGGTGCTATTACAGATAGCGCAATAAGTCAAAGTGAATTATCGGCAGGAGGCCCTGGCGCATGAATCTGTGCAGCGGGAACGACCTCGGACGACCAGGGGCGGAGAAAACCGCAGTCTCATGGGGCCGGACACTCAGGTTCAGGGGAAAATCAAATATATATCTGGTGATATCTCGGGTGCTATTAGAGATAGCGCAATAAATCACAGTGCATTGTCTCTAGGAGGCGCTGGCGCATGAACCTGGCCAGCGGGAACGACCTCGGACCACCAGGGACCGAGAAAACCACCGTCTCATGGGGCCGGACACTCAGGGTCAGGGAAAAATCCAATATATATCTGGTGATATCTAGGGTGCTATTAGAGATAGCGAAATAAATCAAAGTGCATTGTCTGTGGGAGGCCCTGGCGCATGAATCTGTGCAGCGGGAACGGCCTCGGACCACCAGAGGCCGAGAACACCGCAGTCTCATGGGGCCGGACACTGAGTGTCTGGGGAAAATCCAATATATATCTGGTGATATCTCGGGTGCTATTAGAGATAGCGCAATAAATCAAAGTGAATTATCTGCAGGAGGCCCTGGCGCATGAATCTGTGCAGCGGGAACGTCCTCGGACATCCAGGGGCCGAGACAACCACCGTCTCATGGGGCCGGACACTCAGGGTCAGGGGAAGATCCAATATATATCTGCTGATATCTCGGGTGCTATTAGAGATAGCGCAATAAACCAAAGTGAATTATCTGCAGGAGGCCCTGGCGCATGAATCTGTGCAGCGGGACCGACCTCGGACCACCAGGGTCCGAGACAACCACCGTCTCATGGGGCCGGACACTCAGGGTCAGGGAAAAATCCAATATATATCTGGTGGTATCTCGGGTGCTATTAGAGATAGCGCAGTAAACCAAAGTGAATTATCTGCAGGAGGCCCTGGCGCATGCATCTGTGCAGCGGGAACGACCTCGGACCATCAGGGGCCGAGAAAACAACCGTCTCATGGGGCCGGACACTCAGGGTCAGGGAAAAATTCAATTTATATCTGTTGATATCTCGGGTGCTATTACAGATAGCGCAATAAATCAAAGTGCTTTGTCTGTAGGAGGCCCTGGCGCATGAATCTGTGCAGCGGAAACGACCTCGTACCACCAGGGGCCGCGAAAACCGTAGTCTCATGGGGCCGGACACTCAGGGTCAGGGGAAAATCAAATATATATCTGGTGATATCTCGGGTGCTATTACAGATAGCGCGATAAATCAAAGTACATTGTCTGTAGAAGGCCCTGGCGCATGAACCTGGCCAGCGGGAACGACCTCGGACCACCAGGGACCGAGAAAACCACCGTCTCATGGGGCCGGACGCACAGGGTCAGGGGAAAATCCAATACATATCTGGTGATATCTCGGGTGCTATTAGAGATAGCGCCATAAACCAAAGTGAATTATCTGCAGGAGGCCCTGGCGCATGCATCTGAGCAGCGGGAACGACCTCGGACCACCAGGGGCCGAGACAACCACCGTCTCATGGGGCCGGACACTCAGGGTCAGGGAAAAATCCAATATATATCTGGTGGTATCTCGGGTGCTATTAGAGATAGCGCAATAAACCAAAGTGTCTTATCTGCAGGGGGCCCAGGCGCATGCACCTGTGCAGCGGGAACGACCTCGGACCACCAGGGGCCGAGAAAACCACAGTCTCATGGGGCCGGAAACTCAGGGTCAGGGAAAAATCCAATATATATCTGGTGATATCTCGGGTGCTATTACAGATAGCGCAATAAATCATAGTGAATTATCTGCAGGAGGCCCTGGCGCATGAATCTGTGCAGCGGGAACGATCTCGGACCACCAGGGGCCGAGAAAACCACCGTCTCATGGGGCCGGACACTCAGGGTCTGGGGAAAATTCAATATATATCTGGTGATATCTCGGGTGCTATTAGAGATAGCGCAATAAACAAAAGTGCATTATCTGCAGGAGGCCCTGGCGCATGAATCTGTGCAACGGGAACTACTTCGGACCACCAGTGGCCGAGAAAACCACCGTCTCATGGGGCCGGACACTCAGGGTCGGGGAAAAATCCAATATATATCTGGCGATATCTCGGGTGCTATTACAGATAGCGCAATAAACCAAAGTGAATTATCTGCAGGAGGCCCTGGCGCATGAATCTGGGCAGCGGGAACGACCTCGGACCACCAGGGGCCGAGAAAACCACAGTCTCATGGGGCCGGACACTCAGGGTCAGGGGAAAATCCAATATATATCTGGTGATATCTCGGGAGCTGTTAGAGGTAGCGCAATAAACCAAAGTGAAATATCTGCAGGAGGCCCCGGCGCATGAATCTGTGCAGCGGGAACGACCTCGGACCACCAGGGGCCGAGAAAACCACCGTCTCATGGGGCCGGACACTCAGGGTCAGGGAAAACTCCAATATCTATCTGGTGGTATCTCGGGTGCTATTACAGATAGCGCAATAAATCAAAGTGCATTGTCTGTAGGAGGCCCTGGCGCATGAATCTGGGCCGCGGGAACGACCTCGGACTACCAGGGGCCGAGAAAACCACCGTCTCATGGGGCCGGACACTCAGGGTCAGGGGAAAATCCAATATATATCTGGTGATATCTCGGGAGCGGTTAGAGATAGCGCAATAATCCAAAGTGAATTATCTGCAGGAGGCTCTGGCGCATGAATCTGTGCAGCGGGAACGACCTCGGACCACCAGGGGACGAGAAAACCACCGTCTCATGGGGCCGGACACTCAGGGTCAGGGAAAAATCCAATATATTTCTGGTGATATCTCGGGTGCTATTAGAGATAGCGCAATAAATCAAAGGGCATTGTCTGCAGGAGGCCCTGGCGCATGAATCTGTGCAGCGGGATCGACCTCGGACCACCAGGGGCCGAGAAAATCACCGTCTCATGGGGCCAGACTGTCAGGGTCAGGGAAAAATCCAATATATATCTGGTGATATCTCGGGTGCTATTAGAGATAGCGCAATAAATCAAAGTGAATTGTCTACAGGAGGCCCTGGCGCATGAATCTGTGCAGCGGGAACGACCTCGGACCACCAGGGGACGAGAAAACCACCGTCTCATGGGGCCGGACTGTCAGGGTCAGGGAAAAATCCAATATATATCTGGTGATTTCTCGGGTGCTATTACAGATAGCGCAATAATCCAAAGTGAATTATCTGCAGGAGGCTCTGGCGCATGAATCTGTGCAGCGGGAACGACCTCGGACCACCAGGGGCCGAGAAAACCACAGTCTCATGGGGTCGGACACTCAGTGTCTGGGGAAAATTCAATATTTATCTGGTGATATCTCGGGTGCTATTAGAGGTAGCGTAATAATCCAAAGTGAATTATCTGCAGGAGGCTCTGGCGCATGAATCTGTGCAGCGGGAACGACCTCGGACCACCAGGGGACGAGAAAACCACCGTCTCATGGGGCCGGACTGTCAGGGTCAGGGAAAAATCCAATATATATCTGGTGATATCTCGGGTGCTATTAGAGATAGCGCAATAAATCAAAGTGAATTATCTGCGGGGGGCCCTGGCGCATGAATCTGTGCAGCGGGATCGACCTCGGACCACGAGGGACCGAGAAAACCATCGACACATGGGGCCGGACTGTCAGGGTCAGGGAAAAATCCAATATATATCTGGTAATATCTCGGGTGCTATCAGAGATAGCGCAATAAATCAACGTGAATTGTCTACAGGAGGCCCTGGCGCATGAATGTGTGCAGCGGCAACGACCTCGGACAACCAGGGGCCGAGAAGACCACCGACACATTGGGCCGGACACTCAGGGTCAGGGGAAAATCCAATATATACCTGGTGATATCTCGGGTGCTATTACAGATAGCGCAATAATCCAAAGTGAATTATCTGCAGGAGGCTCTGGCGCATGAATCTGTGCAGCGGGAACGACCTCGGACCACCAGGGGCCGAGAAAACCACCGTCTCATGGGGCCGGACACTCAGGGTCAGGGGAAAATCCAATATATATCTGGCGATATCTCGGGAGCGGTTAGAGATAGCGCAATAATCGAAAGTGAAATATCTGCAGGAGGCCCCGGCGCATGAATCTGTGCAGCGGGAACGACCTCGGACCACCAGGGGCCGAGAAAACCACCGTCTCATGGGGCCGGACACTCAGGGTCAGGGAAAAATCCAATATATATCTGGTGATACCTCGGGTGCTATTACAGATAGCGCAATAAATCAAATTGCATTTTCTGTAGGAGGCCCAGGCGCATGAATCTGGTCAGCGGGAACGAACTACGACCACCAGGGGCCGAGAAAACTACCGTCTCATGGGGCCGGACACTCAGGGTCAGGGAAAAATCCAATATATATCTGGTGATATCTCGGGTGCTATTAGAGATACCGCAATAAACCAAATTGAATTATGTGCAGGAGGCCCTGGCGCATGCACCTGTGCAGCGGGAACGACCTCGGACCACCAGGGGCCGAGAAAATAACCGTCTCATGGGGCCGGACTGTCAGGGACAGGGAAAAATCCAATATATATCTGGTGATATCTGGGGTGCTATTAGAGATAGCGCAATAAATCAAAGTGCATTGTCTGCGGGAGCCCCTTGCGCATGAATCTGTGCAGCAGCAACGACCTCGGACAACCAGGGGCCGAGAAAACCACCGACACATTGGGCCGCACACTCAGGGTCAGGGGAAAATCCAATATGTATCTGGTGATATCTAGGGTGCTATTAGAGATAGCGCAATAAATCAAAGTGCATTGTCGGTAGGAGGCCCTGGCGCATGAATGTGTGCAGCGGCAACGACCTCGGACAACCAGGGGCCGAGAAAACCACCGACACATTGGGCCGCACACTCAGGGTCAGGGGAGAATCCAATATATATCTAGTGATATCTGGGTTGCTATTAGAGATAGCGCAATAAATCAATGTGCATTGTCTGCGGGAGCCCCTTGCGCATGAATCTGTGCAGCGGGAACGACCTCGGACCACCAGGGGCCGAGAAAATCACCGTCCCATGGGGCCGGGCTGTCAGGGTCAGGGAAAAATCCAATATACATCTGGTGATATCTAGGGTGCTATTAGAGATAGCGCAATAAATCAAAGTGCATTGTCGGTAGGAGGCCCTGGCGCATGAATCTGTGCAGCGGAACGACTTCGGTCCACCAGGGGGGGAGAAAACTACCGTCTCATGGGGACGGACACTCAGGGTCAGGGAACAATCCAATATATATCTGGTTATATCTCGGGTGCTATTAGAGGTAGCGCAATAAATCAAAGTGCATCGTCTGTAGGATGCCCTGACGCATGAATCTGTGCAGCGGGAACGACCTCGGACCACCAGGGGCCGAGAAAACCACCGTCTCATGGAGTCAGACACTCAGGGTCAGGGAAAAATCCAATATATATCTGGTGATATCTCGGGTGCTCTTACAGATAGCGCACTAAACCAAAGTGAATTATCTGCACGGGGCCCTGGCGCATGAATCTGCGCAGCGGGATCGACCTCGGACCACGAGGGACCGAGAAAACTATCGACACATGCGCCGGGACTGTCAGGGTCAAGGAAAAATCCAATATATATCTGGTGATTTCTTGGGTGCTATTAGAGATAGCGCAATAAATCAAAGTGCATTGTCTGCAGGACGCACTGCCGCATGAATCTTTGCAGCAGGATCGACCTCGGACCACCAGGGGCCGAGAAAATCACCGTCTCATGGGGCCGGACTGTCAGGGTCAGGGAAAAATCCAATATATATCCGGTGATATCTCGGGTGCTATTAGAGATAGCGCAATACATCAAAGTGCATTGTCTGCAGGAGGCCCTGGCGCATGAATCTGTGCAGCAGGATCGACCTAGTACCACGAGGGACCGAGAAAACCATCGACACATGGGGCCGGACTGTCAGGGTCAGGGAAATATCCAATATATATCTGGTGATATCTCGGGTGCTATTAGAGATAGCGCAATAAATCAAAGTGCATTGTCTGCAGGAGGCACTGCCGCATGAATCTTTGCAGCAGGATCGACCTCGGACCACCAGGGGCCGAGAAAATCACCGTCCCATGGGGCCGGACTGTCAGGGTCAGGGAAAAATCCAATATATATCTGGTGATATCTTGGGTGCTATTACAGATATCGCAATAAATCAAAGTGCATTGTCTGTAGGAGGCCCTGGCGCATGAATCTGTGCAGCGGGAACGACCTCGGACCACCAGGGGCCGAGAAAACTACCGTCTCATGGGGCCGGACACTCAGGGTCAGGGAAAAATCCAATATATATCTGGTGATATCTCGGGTGCTATTAGAGATAGCGCAATAAACCAATGTGCATTGTCTGCAGGAGGCACTGGCGCATGAATCTGTGCAGCGGGAACGACCTCGGCCCACCAGGGGCCGAGAAAACCCCCGTCGCATGGAGTCGGACACTCAGGGTCAGGGAAAAATCCAATATATATCTGGTGATATCTCGGGTGCAATTAGAGATAGCGCAATAAATCAAAGCGAATTATCTGCAGGGGGCCCTGGCGCATGAATCTGTGCAGCGGGATCGACCTCGGACCACGAGGGACCGAGAAAACTATCGACACATGGGGCAGGACACTCAGGGTCGGGGAAAAATTCAATATATATCTGGTGATATCTCGGGTGCTCTTACAGATAGCGCACTAAACCAAAGTGAATTATCTGCAGGGGGCCCTGGCGCATGAATCTGTGCAGCGGGATCGACCTCAGACCACCAGGTGCCTAGAAAATCACCGTCCAATGGGGCCGGACACTCAGGGTCAGGGAAAAATCCAATATATATCTGGTGGTATCTCGGGTGCTATTAGAGATAGCGCAATAAACCAAAGTGTCTTATCTGCAGGGGGCCCAGGCGCATGCACCTGTGCAGCGGGAACGACCTCGGACCACCAGGGGCCGAGAAAACCACAGTCTCATGGGGCCGGACACTCAGGGTCAGGGAAAAATCCAATATATATCTGGTGATATCTCGGGTGCTATTACAGATAGCGCAATAAAGCATAGTGAATTATCTGCAGGAGGCCCTGGCGCATGAATCTGTGCAGCGGGAACGATCTCGGACCACCAGGGGCCGAGAAAACCACCGTCTCATGGGGCCGGACACTCAGGGTCTGGGGAAAATTCAATATATATCTGGTGATATCTCGGGTGCTATTAGAGATAGCGCAATAAACAAAAGTGCATTATCTGCAGGAGGCCCTGGCGCATGAATCTGTGCAACGGGAACTACTTCGGACCACCAGTGGCCGAGAAAACCACCTTCTCATGGGGCCGGACACTCAGGGTCGGGGAAAAATCCAATATATATCTGGTGATATCTCGGGTGCTATTACAGATAGCGCAATAAACCAAAGTGAATTATCTGCAGGAGGCCCTGGCGCATGAATCTGGGCAGCGGGAACGACCTCGGACCACCAGGGGCCGAGAAAACCACAGTCTCATGGGGCCGGACACTCAGGGTCAGGGGAAAATCCAATATATATCTGGTGATATCTCGGGAGCTGTTAGAGGTAGCGCAATAAACCAAAGTGAAATATCTGCAGGAGGCCCCGGCGCATGAATCTGTGCAGCGGGAACGACCTCGGACCACCAGGGGCCGAGAAAACCACCGTCTCATGGGGCCGGACACTCAGGGTCAGGGAAAACTCCAATATCTATCTGGTGGTATCTCGGGTGCTATTACAGATAGCGCAATAAATCAAAGTGCATTGTCTGTAGGAGGCCCTGGCGCATGAATCTGGGCCGCGGGAACGACCTCGGACTACCAGGGGCCGAGAAAACCACCGTCTCATGGGGCCGGACACTCAGGGTCAGGGGAAAATCCAATATATATCTGGTGATATCTCGGGAGCGGTTAGAGATAGCGCAATAATCCAAAGTGAATTATCTGCAGGAGGCTCTGGCGCATGAATCTGTGCAGCGGGAACGACCTCGGACCACCAGGGGACGAGAAAACCACCGTCTCATGGGGCCGGACACTCAGGGTCAGGGAAAAATCCAATATATTTCTGGTGATATCTCGGGTGCTATTAGAGATAGCGCAATAAATCAAAGGGCATTGTCTGCAGGAGGCCCTGGCGCATGAATCTGTGCAGCGGGATCGACCTCGGACCACCAGGGGCCGAGAAAATCACCGTCTCATGGGGCCAGACTGTCAGGGTCAGGGAAAAATCCAATATATATCTGGTGATATCTCGGGTGCTATTAGAGATAGCGCAATAAATCAAAGTGAATTGTCTACAGGAGGCCCTGGCGCATGAATCTGTGCAGCGGGAACGACCTCGGACCACCAGGGGACGAGAAAACCACCGTCTCATGGGGCCGGACTGTCACGGTCAGGGAAAAATCCAATATATATCTGGTGATATCTCGGGTGCTATTACAGATAGCGCAATAATCCAAAGTGAATTATCTGCAGGAGGCTCTGGCGCATGAATCTGTGCAGCGGGAACGACCTCGGACCACCAGGGGCCGAGAAAACCACAGTCTCATGGGGTCGGACACTCAGTGTCTGGGGAAAATTCAATATTTATCTGGTGATATCTCGGGTGCTATTAGAGGTAGCGTAATAATCCAAAGTGAATTATCTGCAGGAGGCTCTGGCGCATGAATCTGTGCAGCGGGAACGACCTCGGACCACCAGGGGACGAGAAAACCACCGTCTCATGGGGCCGGACTGTCAGGGTCAGGGAAAAATCCAATATATATCTGGTGATATCTCGGGTGCTATTAGAGATAGCGCAATAAATCAAAGTGAATAATCTGCGGGGGGCCCTGGCGCATGAATCTGTGCAGCGGGATCGACCTCGGACCACGAGGGACCGAGAAAACCATCGACACATGGGGCCGGACTGTCAGGGTCAGGGAAAAATCCAATATATATCTGGTGATATCTCGGGTGCTATCAGAGATAGCGCAATAAATCAACGTGAATTGTCTACAGGAGGCCCTGGCGCATGAATGTGTGCAGCGGCAACGACCTCGGACAACCAGGGGCCGAGAAGACCACCGACACATTGGGCCGGACACTCAGGGTCAGGGGAAAATCCAATATATACCTGGTGATATCTCGGGTGCTATTACAGATAGCGCAATAATCCAAAGTGAATTATCTGCAGGAGGCTCTGGCGCATGAATCTGTGCAGCGGGAACGACCTCGGACCACCAGGGGCCGAGAAAACCACCGTCTCATGGGGCCGGACACTCAGGGTCAGGTAAAAATCCAATATATATCTGGTGATATCTCGGGTGCTATTAGAGATAGCGCAATAAACCAAATTGAATTATCTGCAGGAGGCCCTGGCGCATGCACCTGTGCAGCGGGAACGACATCGGACCACCAGGGGTCGAGAAAATAACCGTCTCATGGGGCCGGACTGTCAGGGACAGGGAAAAATCCAATATATATCTGGTGATATCTGGGGTGCTATTAGAGATAGCGCAGTAAATCAAAGTGCATTGTCTGCGGGAACCCCTTGCGCATGAATCTGTGCAGCGGCAACGACCTCGGACAACCAGGGGCCGAGAAAACCACCGTCTCATGGGGCCGGACACATATGGTGAGGGGAAAATCCAGTATATATCTGGTGATATCTCGGGTGATATTAGAAATAGCGCAATAAATCAAAGGGCATTGTCTGCAGGAGGCCCTGGCGCATGAATCTGTGCAGCGGGATCGACCCCAGACCACCAGGGGCCGAGAAAATCACCGTCTCATGGGGCCGGACTGTCAGGGTCAGGGAAAAATCCAATATATATCTGGTGATATCTCGGGTGCTATTAGACATAGCGCAATAAATCAAAGTGAATTATCTGCGGGGGGCCCTGGCGCATGAATCTGTGCAGCGGGATCGACCTCGGACCACGAGGGACCGAGAAAACCATCCACACATGGGGCCGGACTGTCAGGTTCAAGGAAAAATACAATATATATCTGGTGATATCTCGGGTGCTATCAGAGATAGCGCAATAAATCAACGTGAATTGTCTACAGGAGGCCCTGGCGCATGAATGTGTGCAGCGGCAACGACCTCGGACAACCAGTGGCCGAGAAAACTACCGTCTCATGGGGCCGGACACTCAGGGTCATGTAAAAATCCAGCATATATCTGGTGATATCTCGGGTGCTATTACAGATAGCGAAATAAACCAAAGTGAATTGTCTGCAGGAAGCCCTGGCGCATGAATCTGTGCAGGGGGAACGACCTCGGAACATCAGGGCCCGAGAAAACAACCGTCTCATGGGGCCGGACACTCAGGGTCAGGGAAAAATCCAATATATATCTGGTGATATCTCTGGTGCTATTACAGATAGCGCAATCAATCAAAGTGCATTGTCTGTAGGAGGCCCTGGCGCATGAATCTGGGCCGCGGGAACGACCTTGGACTACCAGGGGCCGAGAAAACCACCGACACATTGGGCCGCACACTCAGGGTCAGGGGAAAATCCAATATATATCTGGTGATATCTAGGGTGCTATTAGAGATAGCGGAATAAATCAAAGTGCATTGTCTGTAGGAGGCCCTGGCGCATGAATCTGTGCAGCGGGAACGACCTCGGACCACCAGGGGCCGAGAAAATCACCGACACATTGGGCCGCACACTCAGGGTCAGGGGAAAATCCAATATATATCTGGTGATATCTCGGGTGCAATTAG
Organism: Nomia melanderi; assembly: GCF_051020985.1. Lineage (NCBI taxonomy): Eukaryota > Metazoa > Arthropoda > Insecta > Hymenoptera > Halictidae > Nomia > Nomia melanderi. The sequence continues at coordinate 4,793,684 of NW_027475130.1, forward strand.
AGATAGCGCAATAAATCAAAGTCCATTGTCTGCGGGAGCCCCTTGCGCATGAATCTGTGCAGCGGGAACGACCTCGGACCACCAGGGGCCGAGAAAACCACCGTCGCATGTAGTCGGACACTCAGGGTCAGGGAAAAATCCAATATATATGCGGTGATATCTCGGGTGCTATTAGAGATAGAGCAATAAACCAAAGTGCATTGTATGCAGGAGGCCCTGGCGCTTGAATCTGTGCAGCGGGATCCACCTCGGACCACCAGGGGCCGAGAAAATCACCGTCTCATGGGGCCGGCCTGTCCGGGTCAGGGAAAAATCCAATATATATCTGGTGATATCTCGGGTGCTATTACAGATAGCGCAATAAATCAAAGTGCATCGTCTGTAGGATGCCCTGACGCATGAATCTGTGCAGCGGGAACGACCTCGGACCACCAGGGGCCGAGAAAACCACCGTCTCATGGAGTCAGACACTCAGGGTCAGGGAAAAATCCAATATATATCTGGTGATATCTCGGGTGCTCTTACAGATAGCGCACTAAACCAAAGTGAATTATCTGCAGGGGGCCCTGGCGCATGAATCTGTGCAGCGGGAACGACCTCGGACCACCAGGGGCCGAGAAAACCACCGTCTCATGGGTTCGAACGCTCAGGGTCAGGGAAAAATCCAATATAATTCTGGTGATATCTCGGGTGCTCTTACAGGTAGCGCACTAAACCAAAGTGAATTATCTGCAGGTGGCCCTGGCGCATGAATCTGCGCAGCGGGATCGACCTCGGACCACGAGGGACCGAGAAAACTATCGACACTTGCGCCGGGACTGTCAGGGTCAAGGAAAAATCCAATATATATCCGGTGATATCTTGGGTGCTATTAGAGATAGCGCAATAAATCAAAGTGCATTGTCTGCAGGAGGCACTGCCGCATGAATCTTTGCAGCGGGATCGACCTCGGACCACCAGGGGCCGAGAAAATCACCGTCACATGGGGCCGGACCTTCAGGGTCAGGGAAAAATCCAATATATATCTGGTGATATCTCGGGTGCTATTAGAGATAGCGCAATAAATCAAAGTGCATTGTCTGCAGGAGGCCCTAGCGCATGAATCTGTGCAGCGGGAACGACCTCGGACCACCAGGGGCCGAGAAAACTACCGTCTCATGGGGCCGGACATTCAGGGTCAGGGAAAAATCCAATATATATCTGGTGATATCACGGGTGCTATTAGAGATAGCGCAATAAACCAAAGTGCATTGTCTGCAGGAGGCCCTGGCGCATGAATCTGTGCAGCGGGAACGACCTCGGACCACCAGGTGCCGAGAAAACCACCGTCTCATGGAGTCGGACACTCAGGGTCAGGGAAAAATGAAATATATATCTGGTGATATCTCGGGTGCAATTATAGATAGCGCAATAAATCAAAGTGAATTATCTGCAGGGGGCCCTGGCGCAAGAATCTGTGCAGCGGGATCGACCTCGGACCACGAGGGACCGAGAAAACTATCGACACATGGGGCCGGACACTCAGGGTCAGGGAAAAATCCAATATATATCTGGTGATATCTCGGGTGCTGTTAGAGATAGCGGAATAAATCAAAGTGCATTGTCTGTAGGAGGCCCTGGCGCATGAATCTGTGCAGCGGGAACGACCTCGGACCACCAGGGGCCGAGAAAATCACCGTCTCATGGGGCCGGACACTCGGGGTCAGGGGAAAATCCAATATATATCTGGTGATATCTCGGGTGCAATTAGAGATAGCGCAATAAATCAAAGTCCATTATCTGTAGGAGGCCCTGACGCATGAATCTGTGCAGCGGGAACGACCTCGGACCACCAGGGGCCGAGAAAACCACCGTCGCATGTAGTCGGACACTCAGGGTCAGGGAAAAATCCAATATATATGCGGTGATATCTCGGGTGCTATTAGAGATAGAGCAATAAACCAAAGTGCATTGTATGCAGGAGGCCCTGGCGCTTGAATCTGTGCAGCGGGATCCACCTCGGACCACCAGGGGCCGAGAAAATCACCGTCTCATGGGGCCGGCCTGTCCGGGTCAGGGAAAAATCCAATATATATCTGGTGATATCTCGGGTGCTATTACAGATAGCGCAATAAATCAAAGTCCATTGTCTGTAGGAGGCCCTGACGCATGAATCTGTGCAGCGGGAACGACCTCGGACAACCAGGGGCCGAGAAAACCACCGTCTCATGGGGCCGGACTGTCAGGGTCAGGGAAGAATGCAGTATATATCTGGTGATATCTCGGGTGCTATTAGACATAGCGCGATGAATCAAAGTGCATTGTCTGTAGGAGGCACTGGCGAATGAATCTGTGCAGCAGGATCGACCTCGGACCACGAGGGACCGAGAAAACTATCGACACATGGGGCCGGACTGTCAGGGTCAAGGAAAAATCCAATATATATCTGGTGATATCTCAGGTGCTATTAGAGATAGCGCAATAAATCAAAGTGCATTGTCTGTAGGAGGCCCGGGCGCATGAATCTGTGCTGCGGGAGCGACCTCGGACCACCAGGGGCCGAGAAAACCACCGTCGCATGTAGTCGGACACTCAGGGTCAGGGAAAAATCCAATATATATCTGGTGATATCTCGGGTGCAATTAGAGATAGCGCAATAAATCAAAGCGAATTATCTGCGGGGGGCCCTGGCGCATGAATCTGTGCAGCGGGATCGACCTCGGACCACGAGGGACAGAGAAAACTATCGACACATGGGGTCGGGCACTCAGGGTCGGGAAAAATTCAATATATATCTGGTGATATCTCGGGTGCTCTTACAGATAGCGCACTAAACCAAAGTGAATTATCTGCATGGGGCCCTGGCGCATGAATCTGTGCAGCGGGAACGACCTCGGACCACCAGGGGCCGAGAAAACTATCGACACATGGAGTCGGACACTCAGGGTTAAGGAAAAATCCAATATATATCTGGTGATATCTCGGGTGCTATTAGAGATAGCCCAATAAATCAAAGTGCATTGTCTGCAGGAGGCCCTGGCGCATGAATCTGTGCAGCGGGAACGACCGCGGACCACCAGGGGCGGAGAAAACCACCGTCTCATGGGGCCGGACACTCAGGGTCAGGAGAAAATCCAATATATATCTGGTGATATCTCGGGTGCTATTAGAGATAGCGCAATAAACCAAAGTGAATTATCAGCGGGGGGCCCTGGCGCATGAAGCTGTGCAGCGGGAACGACCTCGGACCACCAGGGGCCGAGAAAATTACAGAAATTCGGAATCCGTCACCCAAGGTCATGTAAAAATCCAGCATATATCTGGTGATATCTCGGGTGCTATTACAGATAGCGCAATAAACCAAAGTGAATTGTCTGCAGGAAGCCCTGGCGCATGAATCTCTGAAGCGGGAACGACCTCGGACCACCAGGGTCCGAGAAAACTACCGTCACATGGGGCCGGACACTCAGGGTCAGGGAAAAATCCAATATATATCTGGTGATATCTCGGGTGCTCTTACAGATAGCGCAATAAATCAAAGTGCATTGTCTGTAGGAGGCTATGGCGCATGAATCTGTGCAGCGGGATCGGCCTCGGAACAACAGGGGCCGAGAAAACCAACGTCTCATGGGGTCGGACACTCAGGGTCAGGGACAAATCCAATACATATCTGGTGATATCTCGGGTGCTCTTACAGATAGCGCACTAAACGAAAGTGAATTATCTGCAGGGGGCCCTGGCGAATGAATCTGTGCAGCGGGAACGACCTCGGACCACCAGGGGCCGAGAAAACCACCGTCTCATGGAGTCGGACACTCAGGGTCAGGGAAAAATCCAATATATATCTGGTGATATCTCGGGTGCAATTAGAGATAGCACATTAAATCATAGTGAATTATCTGCAGGGGGCCCTGGCGCATGAATCTGTGCAATGGGATCGACCTCGGACCACCAGGGGCCGAGAAAATTACAGATATTCGGAATACGTCACCCAAGGTCATGTAAAAATCTAGCATATATCTGGTGATATCTCGGGTGCTATTAGAGATAGCGCAATAAACCAAAGTGAATTGTCTGCAGGAAGCCCTGGCGCATGAATCTGTGCAGCGGGAACGACCTCTGAACAACAGGGGCCGAGAAAACCACCGTCACATGGGGTCGGACACTCAGGGTCAGGGAAAAAACCAATATATATCTGGTGATATCTCGGGTGCTATTAGAGATATCGCATTAAATCAAAGTGCATTGTCTATAGGAGGCCCTGGCAGGATGAATCCGTGCAGCGGGATCGACCTTGGACCACGAGGGACCGAGAAAACCATCGTACAAGGCTCCGGACTGTCAGGGTCAAGGAAAAATCCAATATATATCTGGTTATATCTCGGGTGCTATTAGAGATAGCGCAAAAAATCAAAGTGCATTGTCTGTAGGAGGCCCTTGCGCATGAATCTGTGCAATGGGATCGACCTCGGACCACCAGGGGCCGAGAAAATTACAGAAATTCGGAATCCGTCACCCAAGGTCATGTAAAAATCCAGCATATATCTGATGATATCTCGGGTGCTATTACAGATAGCGCAATAAACCAAAGTGAATTGTCTGCAGGAAGCCCCGGCGCATGAATCTGTGAAGCGGGAACGACCTCGGACCACCAGGGTCCGAGAAAACTACGGTCTCATGGGGCCGGACACTCAGGGTCAGGGAAAAATCCAATATATATCTGGTGATATCTCGCGTGCTCTTACAGATAGCGCAATAAATCAAAGTGCGTTGTCTGTAGGAGGCCCTGGCGCATGAATCTGTGCAGCGGCATCGACCTCGGACCACCAGGGGCCGAGAAAACCACCGACACATGGGGCCGGACACTCAGGGTCAGGGAAAAATCCAATATATATCTGGTGATATCTCGGGTGCAATTAGAGATAGCGCAATAAATCAAAGAGAATTATCTGCAAGGGGCCCTGGCGCATGAATCTGTGCAGCGGGATCGACCTCGGACCACGAGGGACCGAGAAAACTATCGACACATGGGGCCGGACTGTCAGGGTCAAGGAAAAATCCAATATGTATCTGGTGATATCTCGGGTGCTATTAGAGATAGCGCAATAAATCAAAGTGCATTGTCTGCAGGAGGCCCTGGAGCATGAATCTGTGCAGCGGGAACGACCGCGGACCACCAGGGGCGGAGAAAACCACCGTCTCATGGGGCCGGACACTCAGGGTCAGGAGAAAATCCAATATATATCTGGTGATATCTCGGGTGCTATTAGAGATAGCGCAATAAACCAAAGTCAATTATCAGCAGGGGGCCCTGGCGCATGAAGCTGTGCAGCGGAACGACCTCGGACCACCAGGGGCCGAGAAAACCACCGTCTCATGGGGTGGACGCTCAGAGTCAGAGAAAAATCCAATATATATCTGGTGATATCTCGGGTGCTATAACAGATAGCGCAATAAATCAAAGTGCATTGTCTGTAGTTGGCCCTGGCGCATGACTCTGTGCAGCGGGAACGACCGCGGACCACCAGGGGCGGAGAAAACTACCGTCTCATGGGGCCGGTCTGCCAGGGTCAGGGAAAAATCCAATATATATCTGGTGATATCTCGGGTTCTATTACAGATAGCGCAATAAATCAAAGTGCATTGTCTATAGGAGGCCCTGGCGGATGAATCCCTGCAGCGTGATCGACCTCGGACCACGAGGGACCGAGAAATCCATCGTACAAGGGGCCGGACTGTCAGGGTCAAGGAAAAATCCAATATATATCTGGTGATATCTCGGGTGCTATTAGAGATAGTGCAATAAGCCAAAGTGAATTATCTGTAGGAGGCCCTGGCGCATGAATCTGTGCAGCGGGATCGACCTCGGACCACCAGGGACAGGGAAATCCATCGACACATGGGGCCGGACTGTCAGGATCAGGGAAAAATCCAATATATATCTGGTGATATCTCGGGTGCTATTCCAGATAGCGCAATAAATCAAAGTGCATTGTCTGCAGGAGGCCCTGGCGCATGAATCTGTGTAGCAGGAACGACCTCGGACCACCAGGCGCCGAGAAAATTACAGATATTTGGAATCCGTCACCCAAGGTCATGTAAAAATCCAGCATATATCTGGTGATATCTCGGGTGCTATTACAGATAGCGCAATAAATCAAATTGCATTTCTGTAGGAGGCCCTGGCGCATGAATCTGAGCAGCGGGATCGACCACGCACCACCAGGAGCCGAGAATATCACCGTCTCATGGTGCCGGACTGTCAGGATCAGGGAAAAATCCAATATATATCTGGTGATATCTCGGGTGCTATTAGAGATAGCGCAATAAATCAAAGTGGATTGTCTGTAGGAGGCCCTGGCTCATGAATCTGTGCAGCGGGATCGACCTCGGACCAACAGGGGCCGAGAAAATCACCGCCTCATGGGGCCGGACACTCAGGGTCAGGGAAAAATCCGATATATATCTGGTGATATCTCGGGTGCTATTAGAGATAGCGCAATAAATCAAAGTGGATTGTCTGTAGGAGGCCCTGGTTCATGAATCTGTGCAGCGGGATCGACCTCGGACCACCAGGGGCCGAGAAAATCACCGTCTCATGGGGCCGGACTGTCAGGGTCAGGGAAAAATCCAATATATATCTGGTGATATCTCGGGTGCTATTAGAGATAGCGCAATAAATCAAAGTGCATTGTCTGTAGGAGGCACTGGCGAAAGAATCTGTGCAGCAGGAACTACCTCGGACCACCAGGGGCCGAGAAAATTACAGATATTCGGAATCCGTCACCCAAGGTCATGTAAAAATCCAGCATATATCTGGTGATATCTCGGGTGCTATTACAGATAGCGCAATAAACCAAAGTGAATTGTCTGCAGGAAGCCTTGGCGCATGAATCTGTGCAGCGGGATCGACCTCGGACCACCAGGGGCCGAGAAAATCACCGTCTCATTGGGCCGGACTGTCAGGGTCTGGGAAAAATCCAATATATGTCTGGTGATATCTCGGGTGCTATTAGAGATAGCACAATAAATCAAAGTGGATTGTCTGTAGGAGGCCCTGGCTCATGAATCTGTGCAGCAGGATCGACCTCGGACCACCAGTGGCCGAGAAAATCACCGTCTCATGGGGCCGGACACTCAGGGTCAGGGAAAAATCCAATATATATCTGGTGATATCTCGGGTGCAATTAGAGATAGCGCAATAAATCAAAGAGAATTATCTGCAGGGGGCCCTGGCGCATGAATCTGAGCAGCGGGATCGACCTCGGACCACGAGGGACCGAGAACACTATCGACACATGGGGCCGGACTGTCATGGTCAAGGAAAAATCCAATATATATCTGGTGATATCTCGGGTGCTATTAGAGATAGCGCAATAAATCAAAGTACATTGTCTGTAGGAGGCCCTGGCGCATGAATCTGTGCAGCGGGAACGACCTCGGACCACCAGGGGCCGAGAAAATCACCGTCTCATGGAGTCGGACACTCAGGGTCAGGGAAAAATCCAATATATATCTGGTGATATCTCGGGTGCTATTAGAGATAGCCCAATAAATAAAAGTGCATTGTCTGTAGGAGGCACTGGCGAATGAATCTGTGCAGCGGGAGCGACCTCGGACCACCAGGGGCCGAGAAAACCACCGTCGCATGTAGTCGGACACTCAGGGTCAGGGAAAAATCCAATATATATCTGGTGATATCTCGGGTGCAATTAGAGATAGCGCAATAAATCAAAGCGTATTATCTGCAGGGGGCCCTGGCGCATGAATCTGTGCAGCGGGATCGACCTCGGACCACCAGGGGCCGAGAAAACCACCGTCTCATGGGGCCAGACACTCAGGGTCAGGGGAAAATCCAATATATATATGGTGATATCTCGGGTGCTCTTACAGATTGCGTAATAAATCAAAGTGCATTGTCTGTAGGAGGCCCTGGCGCATGAATCTGTGCAGCGGGAACGACCTCGGACCACCAGGGGCCGAGAAAACTACCGTCTCATGGGGCCGGACACTCAGGGTCATATAAAAATCCAGTATATATCTGGTGATATCTCGGGTGCTATTACAGATAGCGCAATAAACCAAAGTGAATTGTCTGCAGGAAGCCCTGGCGCATGAATCTGTGCAGGGGGAACGACCTCGGACCATCAGGGCCCGAGAAAACCACCGTCTCATGGGGTCGGACACTCAGGGTCAGAGGAAAATCCAATATATATATGGTGATATCTCGGGTGCTGTTACAGATTGCGTAATAAATCAAATTGCATTGTCTGTAGGAGGCCCTGGCGCATGAATCTGTGCAGCGGGAACGACCTCGGACCACCAGGGGCCGAGAAAACTACCGTCTCATGGGGCCGGACACTCAGGGTCATGTAAAAATCCAGCATAAATCTGGTGATATCTCGGGTGCTATTACAGATAGCGCAATAAACCAAAGTGAATTGTCTGCAGGAAGCCCTGGCGCATGAATCTGTGCAGGGGGAACGACCTCGGACCATCAGGGCCCGAGAAAACCACCGTCTCATGGGGTCGGACACTCAGGGTCAGGGAAAAATCCAATATATATCTGGTGATATCTCGGGTGCTATTACAGATAGCGCAATAAATCAAAGTGCATTGTCTGCAGGAAGCCCTGGCGCATGAATCTGTGCAGGGGGAACGACCTCGGACCATCAGGGCCCGAGAAAACCACCGTCTCATGGGGTCGGACACTCAGGGTCAGGGAAAAATCCAATATATATCTGGTGATATCTCGGGTGCTCTTACAGATAGCGCAATAAATCAAAGTGCATTGTCTGTAGGAGGCCCTGGCGCTTGAATCTGTGCAGCGGGATCCACCTCGGACCACCAGGGGCCGAGAAAATCACCGTCTCATCGGGCCGGACTGTCAGGGTCAGGTACAAATCCAATACATATCTGGTGATATCTCGGGTGCTCTTACAGATAGCGCACTAAACGAAAGTGAATTATCTGCAGGGGGCCCTGGCGAATGAATCTGTGCAGCGGGAACGACCTCGGACCACCAGGGGCCGAGAAAACCACCGTCTCATGGAGTCGGACACTCAGGGTCAGGGAAAAATCCAATATATATCTGGTGATATCTCGGGTGCAATTAGAGATAGCGCAATAAATCATAGTGAATTATCTGCAGGGGGCCCTGGCGCATGAATCTGTGCAATGGGATCGACCTCGGACCACCAGGGGCCGAGAAAATTACAGATTTTCGGAATACGTCACCCAAGGTCATGTAAAAATCTAGCATATATCTGGTGATATCTCGGGTGCTATTAGAGATAGCGCAATAAACCAAAGTGAATTGTCTGCAGGGGGCCCTGGCGCATGAATCTGTGCAGCGGGATCGACTTCGGACCGCCAGGGGCCGAGAAAACCACCGTCTCATGGGGCCAGACACTCAGGGTCAGGGGAGAATCCAATATATATATGGTGATATCTCGGGTGCTCTTACAGATTGCGTAATAAATCAAAGTGTATTGTCTGTAGGAGGCCCTGGCGCATGAATCTGTGTAGCGGGAACGACCTCGGCCCACCAGGGGCCGAGAAAACTACCGTCTCATGGGGCCGGACACTCAGGGTCATATAAAAATCCAGTATATATCTGGTGATATCTCGGGTGCTATTACAGATAGCGCAATAAACCAAAGTGAATTGTCTGCAGGAAGCCCTGGCGCATGAATCTGTGCAGGGGGAACGACCTCGGACCATCAGGGCCCGAGAAAACCACCGTCTCATGGGGTCGGACACTCAGGGTCAGAGGAAAATCCAATATATATATGGTGATATCTCGGGTGCTGTTACAGATTGCGTAATAAATCAAATTGCATTGTCTGTAGGAGGCCCTGGCGCATGAATCTGTGCAGCGGGAACGACCTCGGACCACCAGGGGCCGAGAAAACTACCGTCTCATGGGGCCGGACACTCAGGGTCATGTAAAAATCCAGCATATATCTGGTGATATCTCGGGTGCTATTACAAATAGCGCAATAAACCAAAGTGAATTGTCTGCAGGAAGCCCTGGCGCATGAATCTGTGCAGGGGGAACGACCTCGGACCATCAGGGCCCGAGAAAACCACCGTCTCATGGGGTCGGACTCTCAGGGTCAGGGAAAAATCCAATATATATCTGGTGATATCTCGGGTGCTATTACAGATAGCGCAATAAATCAAAGTGCATTGTCTGCAGGAAGCCCTGGCGCATGAATCTGTGCAGGGGGAACGACCTCGGACCATCAGGGCCCGAGAAAACCACCGTCTCATGGGGTCGGACACTCAGGGTCAGGGAAAAATCCAATATATATCTGGTGATATCTCGGGTGCTATTACAGATAGCGCAATAAATCAAAGTGCATTGTCTGTAGGAGGCCCTGGCGCTTGAATCTGTGCAGCGGGATCCACCTCGGACCACCAGGGGCCGAGAAAATCACCGTCTCATCGGGCCGGACTGTCAGGGTCAGGGGAAAATCCAATATATATCTGGTGATATCTCGGGTGCTATTAGAGATACCGCAATAAATCAAAGTGCATTGTCTGTAGTTGGCCCTGGCGCATGACTCTGTGCAGCGGGAACGACCTCGGACCACCAGGGGCCGAGAAAACCACCGTCTTATGGGGCCGGACACTCAGGGTCAAGGTTAATCCAATATATATATGGTGATATCTCGGGTGCTATTACAGATAGCGCAATAAACCAAAGTGAATTATCTGCAGGAGGCCCTGGCGCATGAATCTGAGCAGCGGGAACGACCTCGGACCACCAGGTGCCGAGAATACCACCGTCTCATGGGGTCGGACACTCAGGGTCAGGGAAAAATCCAATATATATCTGGTGATATCTCGGGTTCTATTACAGATAGCGCAATAAATCAAAGTGCATTGTCTATAGGAGGCCCTGGCGGATGAATCCGTGCAGCGTGATCGACCTCGGACCACGAGGGTCCGAGAAATCCATCGTACAAGGGGCCGGACTGTCAGGGACAAGGAAAAATCCAATATATATCTGGTGATATCTCGGGTGCTATTAGAGATAGTGCAATAAGCCAAAGTGAATTATCTGTAGGAGGCCCTGGCGCATGAATCTGTGCAGCGGGATCGACCTCGGACCACCAGGGACAGGGAAATCCATCGACACATGGGGCCGGACTGTCAGGATAAGGGAAAAATCCAATATATATCTGGTGATATCTCGGGTGCTATTCCAGATAGCGCAATAAATCAAAGTGCATTGTCTGCAGCAGGCCCTGGCGCATGAATCTGTGCAGCGAGATCGACCTCGGACCACCAGGGGCCGAGAAAACCACCGACACATCGGGCCGGACTGTCAGGGTCAACGAAATATCCAATATATATCTGGTGATATCTCGGGTGCTATTTGAGATTGCGCAATAAACCAAAGTGCATTGTCTGCAGCAGGCCCTGGCGCATGAATCTGTGCAGCGGGATCGACCTCGGACCACCAGGGGCCGAGAAAACCACCGACTCATCGGGCCGGACTGTCAGGGTCAACGAAAAATCCAATATATATCTGGTGATATCTCGGGTGCTATTACAGATAGCGCAATAAATCAAAGTGCATTGTCTGTAGGAGGCCCTGGCGCTTGAATCTGTGCAGCGGGATCCACCTCGGACCACCAGGGGCCGAGAAAATCACCGTCTCATGGGGCCGGACAGTCGGGGTCAGGGAAAAATCCAATATATATCTGGTGATATCTCGGGTGCTATTAGAGATACCGCAATAAATCAAAGTGAGTTATCTGCAGGGGGCCCTGGCGCATGAATCTGTGCAGCTGGAACGACCTCGGACCACCAGGGGCCGAGAAAACCACCGTCTCATGGGGCCGGACACTCAGGGTCAGGGGAAAATCCAATATATATATGGTGATATCTCGGGTGCTGTTACAGATTGCGTAATAAATCAAAGTGCATTGTCTGTAGGAGGCCCTGGCGCATGAATCTGTGCAGCGGGAACGACCTCGGACCACCAGGGGCCGAGAAAACTACCGTCTCATGGGGCCGGACACTCAGGGTCAGGGAAAAATCCAATATATATCTGGTGATATCTCGGGTGCTATTAGATATAGCGCAATAAATCAAAGTGCATTGTCTGTAGGAGGCCCTGGCGCTTGAATCTGTGCAGCGGGATCGACCTCGGGCCACCAGGGGCCGAGAAAACCACCGTCTCATGGGGTCGGACACTCAGGGTCAGGGAAAAATCCAATATATATCTGGTGATATCTCGGGTGCTATTACAGATAGCGCAATAAATCAAAGTCCACTGTCTGTAGGAGGCCCTGGCGCTTGAATCTGTGCAGCGTGATCCACCTCGGACCACCAGGGGCCGAGAAAATCACCGTCTCATGGGGCCGGACTGTCGGGGTCAGGGAAAAATCCAATATATATCTGGTGATATCTCGGGTGCTATTAGAGATACCGCAATAAATCAAAGTGAGTTATCTGCAGGGGGCCCTGGCGCATGAATCTGTGCAGCGGGAACGACCTCGGACCACCAGGGGCCGAGAAAACCACCGTCTCATGGGGCCGGACACTCAGGGTCAGGGGAAAATCCAATATATATATGGTGATATCTCGGGTGCTGTTACAGATTGCGTAATAAATCAAAGTGCATTGTCTGTAGGAGGCCCTGGCGCATGAATCTGAGCAGCGGGAACGACCTCGGACCACCAGGTGCCGAGAAAACCACCGTCTCATGGAGTCGGACACTCAGGGTCAGGGAAAAATCCAATATATATCTGGTGATATCTCGGGTGCAATTATAGATAGCGCAATAAATCAAAGTGAATTATCTGCAGGGGGCCCTGGCGCATGAATCTGTGCAGCGGGATCGACCTCGGACCGCCAGGGGCCGAGAAAACTACCGTCTCATGGGGCCGGACTGTCAGGGTCAGGGAAAAATCCAATATATATCTGGTGATATCTCGGGTGCTATTAGAGATAGCGCAATAAATCAAAGAGCATTGTCTGTCGGAGGCACTGGCGAATGAATATGTGCAGCAGGAACTACCTCGGACCACCAGGGGCCGAGAAAATTACAGATATTCGGAATCCGTCACCCAAGGTCATGTAAAAATCCAGCATATATCTGGTGATATCTCGGGTGCTATTACAGATAGCGCAATAAACCAAAGTGAATTGTCTGCAGGAAGCCTTGGCGCATGAATCTGTGCAGCGGGATCGACCTCGGACCACCAGGGGCCGAGAAAATCACCGTCTCATTGGGCCGGACTGTCAGGGTCTGGGAAAAATCCAATATATGTCTGGTGATATCTCGGGTGCTATTAGAGATAGCGCAATAAATCAAAGTGCATTGTCTGCAGGAGGCCCTGGCGCATGAATCTGTGCAGCAGGGTCGACCTCGGACCACCAGGGGCCGAGAAAATCACCGTCTCATGGGGCCGGACACTCAGGGTCAGGGAAAAATCCAATATATATCAGGTGATATCTCGGGTGCTATTAGAGATAGCGCAATAAATCAAAGTGCATTGTCTGCAGGAGGCCCTGGCGCATGAATCTGTGCAGCGGGAACGACGTCGGACCTCCAGGGGTCGAGAAAATCACCGTCTCACGAGGCCGGACTGTCAGGGTCAGGGAAAAATCCAATATATGTCTGGTGATGTCTCGGGTGCTATTAGAGATAGCGCAATAAATCAAAGTGCATTGTCTGCGGGAGGGCCTGTCGCATGAATCTGTGCAATGGCAACGACCTCGGACCACCAGGGGCCGAGAAAACCACCGTCGCATGGAGTCGGACACTCAGGGTCAGGGAAAAAACTAATATATATCTGGTGATATCTCGGGTGCAATTAGAGATAGCGCAATAAATCAAAGCGAATTATCTGCGGGGGGCCCTGGCGCATGAATCTGTGCAGCGGGAACGACGTCGGACCACCAGGGGTCGAGAAAATCACCGTCTCACGAGGCCGGACTGTCAGGGTCAGGGAAAAATCCAATATATATCTGGTGATATCTCGGGTGCTATTAGAGATAGCGCAATAAACCAAAGTGCATTGTCTGTAGGAGGCCCTTGCGCATGAATCTGTGAAATGGGATCGATCTCGGACCACCAGGGGCCGAGAAAATTACAGATATTCGGAATCCGTCACCCAAGGTCATGTAAAAATCCAGCATATATTTGGTGATATCTCGGGTGCTATTACAGATAGCGCAATAAGCCAAAGTGAATTGTCTGCAGGAAGCCCTGGCGCATGAACCTGTGAAGCGGGAACGACCTCGGACCACCAGGGGCCGAGAAAACTACCGTCTCATGGGGCCGGACACTCAGGGTCAGGGAAAAATCCAATATATATCTGGTGATATCTCGGGTGCTATTAGAGATAGCGCAATAAACCAAAGTGCATTGTCTGTAGGAGGCCCTTGCGCATGAATCTGTGAAATGGGATCGATCTCGGACCACCAGGGGCCGAGAAAATTACAGATATTCGGAATCCGTCACCCAAGGTCATGTAAAAATCCAGCATATATCTGGTGATATCTCGGGTGCTATTACAGATAGCGCAATAAGCCAAAGTGAATTGTCTGCAGGAAGCCCTGGCGCGTGAACCTGTGAAGCGGGAACGACCTCGGACCACCAGGGGCCGAGAAAACTACCGTCTCATGGGGCCGGACACTCAGGGTCAGGGAAAAATCCAATATATATCTGGTGATATCTCGGGTGCTATTAGAGATAGCGCAATAAACCAAAGTGCATTGTCTATAGGAGGCCCTGGCGGATGAATCCGTGCAGCGGGATCGACCTCGGACCACGAGGGACCGAGAAATCCATCGTACAAGGGGCCGGACTGTCAGGGTCAAGGAAAAATCCAATATATACCTGGTGATATCTCGGGTGCTATTAGAGATAGTGCAATAAGCCAAAGTGAATTATCTGTAGGAGGCCCTGGCGCATGAATCTGTGCAGCGGGATCGACCTCGGACCACCAGGGACAGGGAAATCCATCGACACATTGGGCCGGACTGTCAGGGTCAGGGAAAAATCCAATATATATCTGGTGATATCTCGGGTGCTATTCCAGATAGCGCAATAAATCAAAGTGCATTGTCTGCAGGAGGCCCTGGCGCATGAGTCTGTGCAGCAGGAACGACCTCGGACCACCAGGCGCCGAGAAAATTACAGATATTTGGAATCCGTCACCCAAGGTCATGTAAAAATCCAGCATATATCTGGTGATATCTCGGGTGCTATTACAGATAGCGCAATAAACCAAAGTGAATTGTCTGCAGGAAGCCTTGGCGCATGAATCTGTGCAGCGGGATCGACCTCGGACCACCAGGGGCCGAGAAAATCACCGTCTCATTGGGCCGGACTGTCAGGGTCTGGGAAAAATCCAATATATTCCTGGTGATATCTCGGGTGCTATTAGAGATAGCACAATAAATCAAAGTGGATTGTCTGTAGGAGGCCCTGGCTCATGAATCTGTGCAGCAGGAACTACCTCGGACCACCAGGGGCCGAGAAAATTACAGATATTCGGAATCCGTCACCCAAGGTCATGTAAAAATCCAGCATATATCTGGTGATATCTCGGGTGCTCTTAGAGATAGCGCAATAAATCAAAGTGCATTGTCTGTAGGAGGCCCTAGCGCATGAATCTGTGCAGCGGGAACGACCTCGGACCACCAGGGGCCGAGAAAACCACCGTCTCATGGGGTCGGACTGTCAGGGTCTGGGAAAAATCCGATATATATCTGGTGATATCTCGGATGCTATTAGAGATAGCGCAATAAACCAAAGTGCATTGTCTGCAGGAAGCCCTGGCGCATGAATCTGTGAAGCGGGAACGACCTCGGACCACCAGGGGCCGTGAAAACTACCGTCTCATGGGGCCGGACACTCAGGGTCAGGGAAAAATCCAATATATATCTGGTGATATCTCGGGTGCTATTAGAGATAGCGCAATAAACCAAAGTGCATTGTCTGCAGCAGGCCCTAGCGCATGAATCTGTGCAGCGCGAACGACCTCGGACCACCAGGGGCCGAGAAAATCACCGTCTCATGGGGCCGGACTGTCAGGGTCAGGGAAAAATCCAATATATATCTGGTGATATCTCGGGTGCTATTACAGATAGCGCAATAAATCAAAGTGAATTATCTGCATGGGGCCCTGGCGCATGAATCTGTGCAGCGGGAACGACCTCGCACCACCAGGGGCCGAGAAAACCCCCGTCTCATCGGACCGGACACTCCGGGTCAGGGGAAAATCAAATATATATATATGGTGATATCTCGGGAGCTATTACAGATGGCGCAATAAATCAAAGTGCATTGTCTGTAGGAGGCCCTGGCGCATGAATCTGTGCAGCGGAATCGACCTCGAGCCACCAGGGGCCGAGAAAACCACCGTCTCATGGGGTCGGACTGTCAGGGTCAGGGAAAAATCGAATATATATCTGGTGATATCTCGGTTGCTATTATAGATAGCGCATTAAATCAAAGTGCATTGTCTGCAGGAGGCCCTGGCGCATGAATCTGTACAGCGGGAAACACCTCGGACCACCAGGGGCCGAGAAAACCACCGTCTCATGGGGCCGGACTGTCAGGGTCAGGGAAAAATCCAATATATATCTGGTGATATCTCGGGTGCTATTAGAGATATGCGCAATAAATCAACGTGAATTGTCCGCAGGGGGCCCTGGCGCATGAATCTGTGCTGCGCGATCGACCTCGGACCACCAGGGGCCGAGAAAACCAACGTCTCATGGGGTCGGACACTCAGGGTCAAGGAAAAATCGAATATAAATCTGGTGATATCGCGGGTACTATTACAGATAGTGCAATAAGTCAAAGTGCATTGTCTGTAGGAGGCCCTGGCGCATGAATCTGTGCAGCGGAATCGACCTCGGACCACCAGGGGCCGAGAAAACCACCGTCTCATGGGGTCGGACACTCAGGGTCAGGGAAAAATCCAATATATATCTGGTGATATCTCGGAGGCTATTAGAGATAGCGCAATAAATCAAAGTGAATTGTCTGTACGAGGCCCGGCCTCATGTATCTGTGCAGCGGGATCGACCTCAGACCACGAGGGACCGAGAAAACCATCGACACATGGGGCCGGACTGTCAGGGCCAAGGAAAAATCCAATATATATCTGGTGATATCTCGGGTGCTATTAGAGATAGCGAAATAAATCAAAGTGAATTATCTGCAGGGGGCCCTGGCGCATGAATCTGTGCAGCGGGAAGGACCACGGACCACCAGGGGCCGAGAAAACCACCGTCTCATGGGGCCGGACACTCAGGGTCAGGGGAAAATCCAATATATATTTGGTGATATCTCGGGTGCTATTAGAGATAGCGAAATAAGTCAAAGTGCATTGTCTGCAGGGGGCCCTTTCGCATGAATCTGTGCAGCGGGATCGACCTCGGACCACGAGGGACTGAGAAAACCATCGACACATGGGGCCGGACCGTCAGGGTCAAGGAAAAATCCAATATATATCTGGTGATATCTCGCGTGCTATTACAGATAACGCAATAAATCAAAGTGCATTGTCTGTTGGAGGCCCTGGCGCATGAATCTGTGAAGCGGGAACGTCCACGGACCCTCAGAGGCCGAGAAAACTACCGTCTCATGGGGCCGGACACTCAGGGCCAGGGAAAAATCCAATATATATCTGGTGATATCTCGGGTGCTATTAGAGATAGCGAAATAAACCAAAGTGCATTGTCTGCAGGAGGCCCTGGCGCATGAATCTGTGCAGCGGGAACGACCTCGGACCACCAGGGGCCGAGAAAACCACCGTCTCATGGGGTCGGACACTCAGGGTCAGGGAAAAATCCAATATATATCTGGTGATATCTCGGGTGCTATTAGAGATAGCGTAATAAATCAAAGTGAATTATCTGCAGGGAGCCCTGGCGCATAAATCTGTGCAGCAGGATCGACCTCGGACCACCAGGGGCCGAGAAAACCACCGTCTCATGGGGCCCGACACTCATGGTCAGGGAAAAATCCAATATATATCTGGTGATATCTCGGGTGCTATTAGAGATAGCGCAATAAACCAAAGTGCATTGTCTCTAGGAGGCACTGGCGAATGAATCTGTGCAACAGGAACGACCTCGGACCACCAGACGCCGAGAAAATTACAGATATTCGGAATCCGTCACCCAAGGTCATGTAAGAATCCAGCATATATCTAGTGATATCTCGGGTGCTATTACAGATAGCGCAATAAACCAAAGTGAATTGTCTGCAGGAAGCCCTGGCGCATGAATCTGTTCAGCGGGATCGACCTCGGACCACGAGGGACCGAGAAAACTATCGACACATGGGGCCGGACTGTCAGGGTCTGGGAAATATCCAATATATATCTAGTGATATCTTGAGTGCTATTAGAGATAGCGCAATAAACCAAAGTGAATTATCTGCAGGAGGCCCTGGCGCATGAATCTGTGCAGCGGGAACGACCACGGACCACCAGGGGCTGAGAAAACCACCGTCTCATGGTGTCGGAGACTCAGGGTCAGGGAAAAATGCAATATATATCCGGTGATATCTCGGGTGCTATTCGAGATAGCGCAATAAATCAAAGAGCAGTGTCTGCAGGAAGCCCTAGCGCATGAATCTGTGCAGCGGGAACGACCACGGACCACCAGGGGCCGAGAAAACCACCGTCTCATGGGGTCGGACACTCAGGGTCAAGGAAAAATCGAATATAAATCTGGTGATATCGCGGGTACTATTACAGATAGTGCAATAAGTCAAAGTGCATTGTCTGTAGGAGGCCCTGGCGCATGAATCTGTGCAGCGGAATCGACCTCGGACCACCAGGGGCCGAGAAAACCACCGTCTCATGGGGTCGGACACTCAGGGTCAGGGAAAAATCCAATATATATCTGGTGATATCTCGGAGGCTATTAGAGATAGCGCAATAAATCAAAGTGAATTGTCTGTACGAGGCCCGGCCTCATGTATCTGTGCAGCGGGATCGACCTCAGACCACGAGGGACCGAGAAAACCATCGACACATGGGGCCGGACTGTCAGGGCCAAGGAAAAATCCAATATATATCTGGTGATATCTCGGGTGCTATTAGAGATAGCGAAATAAATCAAAGTGAATTATCTGCAGGGGGCCCTGGCGCATGAATCTGTGCAGCGGGAAGGACCACGGACCACCAGGGGCCGAGAAAACCACCGTCTCATGGGGCCGGACACTCAGGGTCAGGGGAAAATCCAATATATATTTGGTGATATCTCGGGTGCTATTAGAGATAGCGAAATAAGTCAAAGTGCATTGTCTGCAGGGGGCCCTTTCGCATGAATCTGTGCAGCGGGATCGACCTCGGACCACGAGGGACTGAGAAAACCATCGACACATGGGGCCGGACCGTCAGGGTCAAGGAAAAATCCAATATATATCTGGTGATATCTCGCGTGCTATTACAGATAACGCAATAAATCAAAGTGCATTGTCTGTTGGAGGCCCTGGCGCATGAATCTGTGAAGCGGGAACGTCCACGGACCCTCAGAGGCCGAGAAAACTACCGTCTCATGGGGCCGGACACTCAGGGCCAGGGAAAAATCCAATATATATCTGGTGATATCTCGGGTGCTATTAGAGATAGCGAAATAAACCAAAGTGCATTGTCTGCAGGAGGCCCTGGCGCATGAATCTGTGCAGCGGGAACGACCTCGGACCACCAGGGGCCGAGAAAACCACCGTCTCATGGGGTCGGACACTCAGGGTCAGGGAAAAATCCAATATATATCTGGTGATATCTCGGGTGCTATTAGAGATAGCGTAATAAATCAAAGTGAATTATCTGCAGGGAGCCCTGGCGCATAAATCTGTGCAGCAGGATCGACCTCGGACCACCAGGGGCCGAGAAAACCACCGTCTCATGGGGCCCGACACTCATGGTCAGGGAAAAATCCAATATATATCTGGTGATATCTCGGGTGCTATTAGAGATAGCGCAATAAACCAAAGTGCATTGTCTCTAGGAGGCACTGGCGAATGAATCTGTGCAACAGGAACGACCTCGGACCACCAGACGCCGAGAAAATTACAGATATTCGGAATCCGTCACCCAAGGTCATGTAAGAATCCAGCATATATCTAGTGATATCTCGGGTGCTATTACAGATAGCGCAATAAACCAAAGTGAATTGTCTGCAGGAAGCCCTGGCGCATGAATCTGTTCAGCGGGATCGACCTCGGACCACGAGGGACCGAGAAAACTATCGACACATGGGTCCGGACAGTCAGGGTCTGGGAAATATCCAATATATATCTAGTGATATCTTGAGTGCTATTAGAGATAGCGCAATAAACCAAAGTGAATTATCTGCAGGAGGCCCTGGCGCATGAATCTGTGCAGCGGGAACGACCACGGACCACCAGGGGCTGAGAAAACCACCGTCTCATGGTGTCGGAGACTCAGGGTCAGGGAAAAATGCAATATATATCCGGTGATATCTCGGGTGCTATTCGAGATAGCGCAATAAATCAAAGAGCATTGTCTTCAGGAAGCCCTAGCGCATGAATCTGTGCAGCGGGAACGACCACGGACCACCAGGGGCCGAGAAAACCACCGTCGCATGGAGTCGGACACTCAGGGTCAGGGAAAAAACCAATATATATCTGGTGATATCTCGGGTGCAATTAGAGATAGCGCAATAAATCAAAGTGCATTGTCTGCGGGAGGGCCTGTCGCATGAATCTGTGCAATGGCATCGACCTCGGACCACCAGGGGCCGAGAAAACCACCGTCGCATGGAGTCGGACACTCAGGGTCAGGGAAAAAACTAATATATATCTGGTGATATCTCGGGTGCAATTAGAGATAGCGCAATAAATCAAAGCGAATTATCTGCAGGGGGCCCTGGAGCATGAATCTGTGCAGCGGGATCGAGCTCGGACCACGAGGGACCGAGAAAACTATCGACACATGGGGCCGGACACTCAGGGTCGGGGAAAGATTCAATATATATCTGGTGATATCTCGGGTGCTCTTACAGATAGCGCACTAAACCAAAGTGAATTATCTGCAGGGGGCCCTGGCGCATGAATCTGCGCAGCGGGAACGACCTCGGACCACCAGGGGCCGAGAAAACCACCGTCTCATGGGGTCGGACACTCAGGGTCAGGGAAAAATCCAATATATATCTGGTGATATCTCGGGTACTATTAGAGATAGCGCAATAAATCAAAGTGCATTGTCTGCAGGAGGCCCTGGCGCATGAATCTGTGCAGCGGGAACGACCTCGGATCAACAGGGGCCGAGAAAACCACCGTCTCATGGGGTCGGACACTCAGGGTCAGGGACAAATCCAATATATATCTGGTGATATCTCGGGTGCTATTAGAGATAGCGCAATAAACCCAAGTGAATTATCTGCAGGGGGCCCTGGCGCTTGAATCTGCGCAGCGTGAACGACCTCGGACCACCAGGGGCCGAGAAAACCACCGTCGCATGGAGTCGGACACTCAAGGTCAGGGAAAAATCCAATACATATCTGGTGATATCTCGGGAGCTGTTAGAGATAGCGCAATAAACCAAAGTGATATATCTGCAGGAGGCCCCGGCGTATGAATCTGTCCAGCGGGAACCACCTCGGACCGCCAGGGGCCGAGAAAACCACCGTCTCATGGGACCGGACACTCAGGGTCGGGGAAAAATCCAATATATATCTGGTGATATCTCGGGTGCTATTAGAGATGGCGCAATAAACCAAAGTGCATTGTCTGTACGAGGCCCTGGCGCATGAATCTGTGCAGCGGGAACGACCTCGGTTCACCAGGGGCCGAGAAAACCACAGTCTCTTGGGGCCGGACACTCAGGGTCAGGGAAAAATCAAATATATATCTGGTGATATCTCGGGTGCTATTAGAGATAGCGCAATAAACCAAAGTGCATTGTCTGCAGGGGGCCCTGGCGCATGAATCTGTGCAGAGGGAACGACCTCGGAACAACAGGGGCCGAGAAAACCACCGTCACATGGGGTCGGACACTCAAGGTCAGGGACAAATCCAATATATATCTGGTGATATCTCGGCTGCTCTTACAGATAGCGCACTAAACTTAAGTGAATTATCTGCAGGGGGCCCTGGCGCATGAATCTGTGCAGCGGGAACGACCTCGGACCACCAGGGGCCGCGAAAATCACCGTCTCATGGGGCCGGACTGTCAGGGTCAGGGAAAAATCCAATATATATCTGGTGATATCTCGGGTGGTATTAGAGATAGCGCAATAAATCAAAGTGAATTATCTGCAGGGGGCCCTGGCGCATGAATCTGCGCAGCGGGAACGACCTCGGACCACCAGGGGCCGAGAAAACCACCGTCTCATGGAGTCGGACACTCAGGGTCAGGGAAAAATCCAATATATATCTGGTGATATCTCGGATGCTATTAGAGAGAGAGCAATAAGCCAAAGTGCATTGTCTGCAGGAGGCACTGGCGCATGAATCTGTGCAGCGGGATCGACCTCGGACCACCAGGGGCCGAGAAAACCACCGTCGCATGGAGTCGGACACTCAGGGTCAGGGAAAAATCCAATATATATCTGGTGATATCTCGGGTGCTATTACAGACATCGCAATAAATCAAAGTGCATTGTCTGCGGGAGGGCCTGTCGCATGAATCTGTGCAATGGCATCGACCTCGGACCACCAGGGGCCGAGAAAACCACCGTCGCATGGAGTCGGACACTCAGGGTCAGGGAAAAAACTAATATATATCTGGTGATATCTCGGGTGCAATTAGAGATAGCGCAATAAATCAAAGCGAATTATCTGCAGGGGGCCCTGGAGCATGAATCTGTGCAGCGGGATCGAGCTCGGACCACGAGGGACCGAGAAAACTATCGACACATGGGGCCGGACACTCAGGGTCGGGGAAAGATTCAATATATATCTGGTGATATCTCGGGTGCTCTTACAGATAGCGCACTAAACCAAAGTGAATTATCTGCAGGGGGCCCTGGCGCATGAATCTGCGCAGCGGGAACGACCTCGGACCACCAGGGGCCGAGAAAACCACCGTCTCATGGGGTCGGACACTCAGGGTCAGGGAAAAATCCAATATATATCTGGTGATATCTCGGGTGCTATTAGAGATAGCGCAATAAATCAAAGTGCATTGTCTGCAGGAGGCCCTGGCGCATGAATCTGTGCAGCGGGAACGACCTCGGATCAACAGGGGCCGAGAAAACCACCGTCTCATGGGGTCGGACACTCAGGGTCAGGGACAAATCCAATATATATCTGGTGATATCTCGGGTGCTATTAGAGATAGCGCAATAAACCCAAGTGAATTATCTGCAGGGGGCCCTGGCGCTTGAATCTGCGCAGCGTGAACGACCTCGGACCACCAGGGGCCGAGAAAACCACCGTCTCATGGGGTCGGACACTCAGGGTCAGGGAAAAATCCAATATATAACTGGTAATATCTCGGGTGCTATTAGAGATAGCGCAATAAACCAAAGTGCATTATCTGCAGGGTACCCTGGCGCATGAATCTGTGCAGCGGGATCGATCTCGCACTACGAGGGACCGAGAAAACTATCGACACATGGGGACGGACACTCAGGGTCGGGGAAAAATTCAAAATATATCTGGTGATATCTCGGGTGCTATTACAGATATCGCAATAAATCAAAGTGCATTGTCTGTAGGAGGCCCTGGCGCATGAACCTGTGCAGCGGGAAGGACCACGGACCACCAGGGGCCGAGAAAACCACCGTCGCATGGAGTCGGACACTCAGGGTCAGGGAAAAATCCAATATATATCTGGTGATATCTCGCGTGCAATTAGAGATAGCGCAATAAATCAAAGTGAATTATCTGCAGGGTACCCTGGCGCATGAATCTGTGCAGCGGGATCGACAGAGCACTACGAGGGACCGAGAAAACTATCGACACATGGGGACGGACACTCAGGGTTGGGGAAAAATCCAATATATATCTGGTGATATCTCGGGTGCTATTAGAGAGAGCGCAATAAGCCAAAGTGCATTGTCTGCAGGAGGCACTGGCGCATGAATCTGTGCAGCGGGATCGACCTCGGACCACCAGGGGCCGAGAAAATCACCGTCTCATGGGGCCGGACTGTCAGGGTCATGGAAAAATCCAATATATATCTGGTGATATCTCGGGTGCTATTAGAGATAGCGCAATAAACCAAAGTGCATTGTCTGCAGGAAGCCCTGGCGCATGAATCTGTGCAGCGGGAACGACCTCGGACCACCAGGGGCCGAGAAAACCACCGTCGCATGGAGTCGGACACTCAAGGTCAGGGAAAAATCCAATACATATCTGGTGATATCTCGGGAGCTGTTAGAGATAGCGCAATAAACCAAAGTGATATATCTGCAGGAGGCCCCGGCGTATGAATCTGTCCAGCGGGAACCACCTCGGACCGCCAGGGGCCGAGAAAACCACCGTCTCATGGGACCGGACACTCAGGGTCGGGGAAAAATCCAATATATATCTGGTGATATCTCGGGTGCTATTAGAGATGGCGCAATAAACCAAAGTGCATTGTCTGTACGAGGCCCTGGCGCATGAATCTGTGCAGCGGGAACGACCTCGGTTCACCAGGGGCCGAGAAAACCACAGTCTCTTGGGGCCGGACACTCAGGGTCAGGGAAAAATCAAATATATATCTGGTGATATCTCGGGTGCTATTAGAGATAGCGCAATAAACCAAAGTGCATTGTCTGCAGGGGGCCCTGGCGCATGAATCTGTGCAGAGGGAACGACCTCGGAACAACAGGGGCCGAGAAAACCACCGTCACATGGGGTCGGACACTCAAGGTCAGGGACAAATCCAATATATATCTGGTGATATCTCGGCTGCTCTTACAGATAGCGCACTAAACTTAAGTGAATTATCTGCAGGGGGCCCTGGCGCATGAATCTGTGCAGCGGGAACGACCTCGGACCACCAGGGGCCGCGAAAATCACCGTCTCATGGGGCCGGACTGTCAGGGTCAGGGAAAAATCCAATATATATCTGGTGATATCTCGGGTGCTATTACAGATATCGCAATAAATCAAAGTGCATTGTCTGTAGGAGGCCCTGGCATATGAACCTGTGCAGCGGGAAGGACCTCGGACCACCAGGGGCCGAGAAAACCACCGTCTCATGGAGTCGGACACTCAGGGTCAGGGAAAAATCCAATATATATCTGGTGATATCTCGGGTGCTATTAGAGAGAGCGCAATAAGCCAAAGTGCATTGTCTGCAGGAGGCACTGGCGCATGAATCTGTGCAGCAGGAACTACCTCGGACCACCAGGGGCCGAGAAAATTACAGATATTCGGAATCCGTCACCCAAGGTCATGTAAAAATCCAACATATATCTGGTGATATCTCGGGTGCTATTACAGATAGCGCAATAAATCAAAGTGCATTGACTGTAGGAGGCCCTGGCGCATGAATCTGTGAAGCGGGAACGACCTCGGACCACCAGGGGCCGTGAAAACTACCGTCTCATGGGGCCGGACCCTCAGGGTCAGGGAAAAATCCAATATATATCTGGTGATATCTCGGGTGCTATTAGAGATAGCGCAATAAACCAAGGTGCATTGTCTGCAGGAGGCACTGGCGCATGAATCTGTACAGCGGGAACGACCTCGGACCACCAGAGGCCGAGACAACCACCGTCGCATGGAGTCGGACACTCAGGGTCAGGGAAAAATCCAATATATATCTGGTGATATCTCGGGTGCTATTAGAGATAGCGCAATAAACCAAAGTGCATTGTCTGCAGGAAGCCCTGGCGCATGAATCTGTGCAGCGGGAACGACCTCGGACCACCAGGGGCCGCGAAAATCACCGTCTCATGGGGCCGGACTGTCAGGGTCAGGGAAAAATCCAATATATATCTGGTGATATCTCGGGTGCTATTAGAGATAGCGCAATAAACCAAAGTGAATTGTCTGCAGGAAGCCCTGGCGCATGAATCTGTGAAGCGGGAACGACGGCGGACCACCAGGGGCCGAGAAAACTACCGTCTCATGGGGCCGGACACTCAGGGTCAGGGAAAAATCCAATATATATCTGGTGATATCTCGGGTGCTATTAGAGATAGCGCAATAAACCAAAGTGCATTGTCTGCAGGAGGCACTGGCTCATGAATCTGTGAAGCGGGAACGACCGCGGACCACCAGGGGCCGAGAAAACTACCGTCTCATGGGGCCGGACACTCAGGGTCAGGGAAAAATCCAATGTATATCTGGTGATATCTCGCGTGCAATTAGAGATAGCGCAATAAATCAAAGTGAATTATCTGCAGGGTACCCTGGCGCATGAATCTGTGCAGCGGGATCGACCTCGCACTACGAGGGACCGAGAA
Source organism: Nomia melanderi (assembly GCF_051020985.1). Taxonomy (NCBI): domain Eukaryota; kingdom Metazoa; phylum Arthropoda; class Insecta; order Hymenoptera; family Halictidae; genus Nomia; species Nomia melanderi. Next base: position 4,820,024 of record NW_027475130.1, read on the forward strand.
AACTATCGACACATGGGGACGGACACTCAGGGTCGGGGAAAAATTCAATATATATCTGGTGATATCTCGGGTGCTATTACAGATATCGCAATAAATCAAAGTGCATTGTCTGTAGGAGGCCCTGGCGCATGAACCTGTGCAGCGGGAAGGACCTCGGACCACCAGGGGCCGAGAAAACCACCGTCGCATGGAGTCGGACACTCAGGGTCAGGGAAAAATCCAATATATATCTGGTGATATCTCGCGTGCTATTAGAGAGAGCGCAATAAACCAAAGTGCATTGTCTGCAGGAGGCACTGGCGCATGAATCTGTGCAGCGGGATCGACCTCGGTCCACCAGGGGCCGCGAAAATCACCGTCTCATGGGGCCGGACTGTCAGGGTCAGGGAAAAATCCAATATATATCTGGTGATATCTCGGGTGCTATTAGAGATAGCGCAATAAACCAAAGTGCATTGTCTGCAGGAAGCCCTGGCGCATGAATCTGTGCAGCGGGAACGACCTCGGACCACCAGGGGCCGAGAAAACCACCGTCGCATGGAGTCGGACACTCAAGGTCAGGGAAAAATCCAATACATATCTGGTGATATCTCGGGTGCTGTTAGAGATAGCGCAATAAACCAAAGTGAAATATCTGCAGGAGGCCCCGGCGTATGAATCTGTCCAGCGGGAACCACCTCGGACCGCCAGGGGCCGAGAAAACCACGGTCTCATGGGGCCGGACACTCAGGGTCGGGGAAAAATCCAATATATATCTGGTGATATCTCGGGTGCTATTAGAGATAGCGCAATAAACCAAAGTGCATTGTCTGTACGAGGCCCTGGCGCATGAATCTGTGCAGCGGGAACGACCTCGGTTCACCAGGGGCCGAGAAAACCACAGTCTCTTGGGGCCGGACACTCAGGGTCAGGGAAAAATCAAATATATATCTGGTGATATCTCGGGTGCTATTAGAGATAGCGCAATATATCAAAGTGAATTATCTGCAGGGGGCCCTGGCGCATGAATCTGTGCAGCGGTAACGACCTCGGAACAACAGGGGCCGAGAAAACCACCGTCACATGGGGTCGGACACTCAAGGTCAGGGACAAATCCAATATATATCTGGTGATATCTCGGCTGCTCTTACAGATAGCGCACTAAACTAAAGTGAATTATCTGCAGGGGGCCCTGGCGCATGAATCTGTGCAGCGGGAACGACCTCGGACCACCAGGGGCCGCGAAAATCACCGTCTCATGGGGCCGGACTGTCAGGGTCAGGGAAAAATCCAATATATATCTGGTGATATCTCGGGTGCTATTAGAGATAGCGCAATAAACCAAAGTGCATTGTCTGCAGGAAGCCCTGGCGCATGAATCTGTGCAGCGGGAACGACCTCGGTTCACCAGGGGCCGAGAAAACCACAGTCTCATGGGGCCGGACACTCAGGGTCAGGGAAAAATCCAATATATATCTGGTGATATCTCGGGTGCTATTAGAGATAGCGCAATAAACCAAGATGCATTGTCTGCAGGAGGCACTGGCGCATGAATCTGTACAGCGGGAACGACCTCGGACCACCAGGGGCCGAGAAAACCACCGTCGCATGGGGTCGGACACTCAGGGTCAGGGAAAAAACCAATATATATCTGGTGATATCTCGGGTGCAATTAGAGATAGCGCAATAAATCAAAGCGAATTATCTGCAGGGTACCCTGGCGCATGAATCTGTGCAGCGGGATCGACCTCGCACTACGAGGGACCGAGAAAACTATCGACACATGGGGCCGGACACTCAGGGTCGGGGAAAAATTCAATATATATCTGGTGATATCTCGGGTGCTCTTACAGATAGCACACTAAACCAAAGTGAGTTATCTGCAGGGGGCCCTGGCGCATGAATCTGTGCAGCGGGAACGACCTCGGACCACCAGGGGCCGCGAAAACTACCGTCTCATGGGGCCGGACACTCAGGGTCAGGGAAAAATCCAATATATATCTGGTGATATCTCGCGTGCTATTAGAGAGAGCGCAATAAACCAAAGTGCATTGTCTGCAGGAGGCACTGGCGCATGAATCTGTGCAGCGGGATCGACCTCGGACCACAAGGGGCCGCGAAAATCACCGTCTCATGGGGCCGGACTGTCAGGGTCAGGGAAAAATCCAATATATATCTGGTGATATCTCGGGTGCTATTAGAGATAGCGCAATAAACCAAAGTGCATTGTCTGCAGGAAGCCCTGGCGCATGAATCTGTGCAGAGGGAACGACCTCGGACCACCAGGGGCCGAGAAAACCACCGTCGCATGGAGTCGGACACTCAAGGTCAGGGAAAAATCCAATACATATCTGGTGATATCTCGGGAGCTGTTAGAGATAGCGCAATAAACCAAAGTGAAATATCTGCAGGAGGCCCCGGCGTATGAATCTGTCCAGCGGGAACCACCACGGACCGCCAGGGGCCGGGAAAACCACCGTCTCATGGGGCCGGACACTCAGGGTAGGGGAAAAATCCAATATATATCTGGTGATATCTCGGGTGCTATTAGAGATAGCGCAATAAACCAAAGTGCATTGTCTGTACGAGGCCCTGGCGCACGAATCTGTGCAGCGGGAACGACCTCGGTTCACCAGGGGCCGAGAAAACCACAGTCTCTTGGGGCCGGACACTCAGGGTCAGGGAAAAATCAAATATATATCTGGTGATATCTCGGGTGCTATTAGAGATAGCGCAATAAATCAAAGTGAATTATCTGCAGGGGGCCCTGGCGCATGAATCTGTGCAGCGGGAACGACCTCGGAACAACAGGGGCCGAGAAAACCACCGTCACATGGGGTCGGACACTCAAGGTCAGGGACAAATCCAATATATATCTGGTGATATCTCGGGTACTATTAGAGATAGCGCAATAAACCAAGATGCATTGTCTGCAGGAGGCACTGGCGCATGAATCTGTACAGCGGCAACGACCTCGGACCGCCAGGGGCCGTGAAAACCACCGTCGCATGGGGTCGGACACTCAGAGTCAGGGAAAAAACCAATATATATCTGGTGATATCTCGGGTGCAATTAGAGATAGCGCAATAAATCAAAGCGAATTATCTGCAGGGGGCCCTGGAGCATGAATCTGTGCAGCGGGATCGAGCTCGGACCACGAGGGACCGAGAAAACTATCGACACATGGGGCCGGACACTCAGGGTCGGGGAAAAATTCAATATATATCTGGTGATATCTCGGGTGCTCTTACAGATAGCGCACTAAACCAAAGTGAATTATCTGCATGGGGCCCTGGCGCATGAATCTGTGCAGAGGGAACGACCTCGGACCACCAGGGGCCTCGAAAACTACCGTCTCATGGGGTCGGACACTCAAGGTCAGGGACAAATCCAATATATATCTGGTGATATCTCGGCTGCTCTTAGAGATAGCGCACTAAACTAAAGTGAATTATCTGCAGGGGGCCCTGGCGCATGAATCTGTGCATCGGGATCGACCTCGGACCACCAGGGGCCGCGAAAATCACCGTCTCATGGGGCCGGACTGTCAGGGTCAGGGAAAAATCCAATATATATCTGGGGTTATCTCGGGTGCTATTAGAGATAGCGCAATAAATCAAAGTGAATTATCTGCAGGGGGCCCTGGCGCATGAATCTGCGCAGCGGGAACGACCTCGGACCACCAGGGGCCGAGAAAACCACCGTCTCATGGGGTCGGACACTCAGGGTCAGGGAAAAATTCAATATATATCTGGTGATATCTCGGGTGCTATTAGAAATAGCGCAATAAACCAAAGTGCATTGTCTGCAGGAGGCCCTGGCGCATGAATCTGTGCAGCGGGAACGACCTCGGACCACCAGGGGCCGAGAAAACCACCGTCTCATGGAGTCGGACACTCAGGGTCAGGGAAAAATCCAATATATATCTGGTGATATCTCGGGTGCAATTAGAGATAGCGCAATAAATCAAAGTGAATTATCTGCAGGGGGCCCTGGCGCATGAATCTGTGCAATGGGATCGACCTCGGACCACCAGGGGCCGAGAAAATTACAGATATTCGGAATCCGTCACCCAAGGTCATGTAAAAATCTAGCATATATCTGGTGATATCTCGGGTGCTATTACAGATAGCGCAATAAACCAAAGTGAATTGTCTGCAGGAAGCCCTGGCGCATGAATCTGTGAAGCGGGAACGACCGCGGACCACCAGGGGCCGAGAAAACTACCGTCTCATGGGGCCGGACACTCAGTTTCAGGGAAAAATCCAATATATATCTGGTGATATCTCGGGTGCTATTAGAGATAGCGCAATAAACCAAAGTGCATTGTCTGCAGGAGGCACTGGCTCATGAATCTGTGCAGCATGATCGACCTCGGACCACCAGGGGCCGAGAAAACCACCGTCTCATGGGGCCGGACTGTCAGGGTCAGGGAAGAATGCAATATATATCTGGTGATATCTCGGGTGCTATTAGAGATAGCGCGATAAATCAAAGTGCATTGTCTGTAGGAGGCCCTGTCGCATGAATCTGTGCAGCGGGATCGACCTCGGACCACCAGGGGCCGAGAAAACCACCGTCGCATGGAGTCGGACACTCAGGGTCAGGGAAAAATCCAATATATATCTGGTGATATCTCGCGTGCAATTAGAGATAGCGCAATAAATCAAAGTGAATTATCTGCAGGGTACCCTGGCGCATGAATCTGTGCAGCGGGATCGACCTCGCACTACGAGGGACCGAGAAAACTATCGACACATGGGGACGGACACTGAGGGTCGGGGAAAAATTCAATATATATCTTGTGATATCTCGGGAGCTATTACAGATATCGCAATAAATCAAAGTGCATTGTCTGTAGGAGGCCGTGGCGCATGAACCTGTGCAGCGGGAAGGACCTCGGACCACCAGGGGCCGAGAAAACCACCGTCTCATGGGGCCGGACACTCAGGGTCAGGGAAAAATCCAATATATATCTGGTGATATCTCGGGTGCTATTAGAGATAGCGCAATAAACCAAGGTGCATTGTCTGCAGGAGGCACTGGCGCATGAATCTGTACAGCGGGAACGACCTCGGACCACCAGGGGCCGAGAAAACCACCGTCGCATGGGGTCGGACACTCAGGGTCACGGAAAAAACCAATATATATCTGGTGATATCTCGGGTGCAATTAGAGATAGCGCAATAAATCAAAGCGAATTATCTGCAGGGGGCCCTGGAGCATGAATCTGTGCAGCGGGATCGAGCTCGGACCACGAGGGACCGAGAAAACTATCGACACATGGGGCCGGACACTCAGGGTCGGGGAAAAATCCAATATATATCTGGTGATATCTCGGGTGCTATTAGAGATAGCGCAATAAACCAAAGTGCATTGTCTGCAGGAAGCCATGGCGCATGAATCTGTGCAGCGGGAACGACCTCGGACCACCAGGGGCCGAGAAAACCACCGTCGCATGGAGTCGGACACTCAAGGTCAGGGAAAAATCCAATACATATCTGGTGATATCTCGGGAGCTGTTAGAGATAGCGCAATAAATCAAAGTGAATTATCTGCAGGGGGCCCTGGCGCATGAATCTGTGCAGCGGGAACGACCTCGGAACAACAGGCGCCGAGAAAACCACCGTCACATGGGGTCGGACACTCAAGGTCAGGGACAAATCCAATATATAACTGGTGATATCTCGGGTGCTATTAGAGATAGCGCAATAAACCAAAGTGCATTGTCTGCAGGAGGCCCTGGCGCATGAATCTGTGCAGCGGGAACGACCTCGGACCACCAGGGGCCGAGAAAACCACCGTCTCATGGAGTCGGACACTCAGGGTCAGGGAAAAATCCAATATATATCTGGTGATATCTCGGGTGCAATTAGAGATAGCGCAATAAATCAAAGTGAATTATCTGCAGGGGGCCCTGGCGCATGAATCTGTGCAATGGGATCGACCTCGGACCACCAGGGGACGAGAAAACTACCGTCTCATGGGGCCGGACACTCAGCGTCAGGGAAAAATCCAATATATATCTGGTGATATCTCGGGTGCTATTAGAGATAGCGGAATAAACCAAAGTGAATTGTCTGCAGGAAGCCCTGGCGCATGAATCTGTGAAGCGGGAACGACGGCGGACCATCAGGGGCCGAGAAAACTACCGTCTCATGGGGCCGGACACTCAGGGTCAGGGAAAAATCCAATATATATCTGGTGATATCTCGGGTGCTATTAGAGATAGCGCAATAAACCAAAGTGCATTGTCTGCAGGAGGCACTGGCTCATGAATCTGTGCAGCGCGATCGACCTCGGACCACCAGGGGCCGAGAAAACCACCGTCTCATGGGGCCGGACTGTCAGGGTCAGGGAAGAATGCAATATATATCTGGTGATATCTCGGGTGCTATTAGAGATAGCGCGATAAATCAAAGTGCATTGTCTGTAGGAGGCCCTGGCGCATGAATCTGTGCAGCGGGATCGACCTCGGACCACAAGGGGCCGAGAAAACCACCGTCGCATGGAGTCGGACACTCAGGGTCAGGGAAAAATCCAATATATATCTAGTGATATCTCGCGTGCAATTAGAGATAGCGCAATAAATCAAAGTGAATTATCTGCAGGGTACCCTGGCGCATAAATCTGTGCAGCGGGATCGACCTCGCACTACGAGGGACCGAGAAAACTATCGACACATGGGGACGGACACTCAGGGTCGGGGAAAAATTCAATATATATCTGGTGATATCTCGGATGCTATTACAGATATCGCAATAAATCAAAGTGCATTGTCTGTAGGAGGCCCTGGCGCATGAACCTGTGCAGCGGGAAGGACCTCGGACCACCAGGGGCCGAGAAAACCACCGTCTCATGGGGCCGGACACTCAGGGTCAGGGAAAAATCCAATATATATCTGGTGATATCTCGGGTGCTATTAGAGATAGCGCAATAAACCAAAGTGCATTGTCTGCAGGAGGCACTGGCTCATGAATCTGTGCAGCGCGATCGACCTCGGACCACCAGGGGCCGTGAAAACCACCGTCTCATGGGGCCGGACTGTCAGGGTCAGGGAAGAATGCAATATATATCTGGTGATATCTCGCGTGCAATTAGAGATAGCGCAATAAATCAAAGTGAATTATCTGCAGGGTACCCTGGCGCATGAATCTGTGCAGCGGGATCGACCTCGCACTACGAGGGACCGAGAAAACTATCGACACATGGGGACGGACACTCAGGGTGGGTGAAAAATTCAATATATATCTGGTGATATCTCGGGTGCTATTACAGATATCGCAATAAATCAAAGTGCATTGTCTGTAGGAGGACCTGGCGCATGAACCTGTGCAGCGGGAAGGACCTCGGACCACCAGGGGCCGAGAAAACCACCGTCGCATGGAGTCGGACACTCAGGGTCAGGGAAAAATCCAATATATATCTGGTGATATCTCGCGTGCTATTAGAGAGAGCGCAATAAACCAAAGTGCATTGTCTGCAGGAGGCACTGGCGCATGAATCTGTGCAGCGGGATCGACCTCGGACCACCAGGGGCCGCGAAAATCACCGTCTCATGGGGCCGGACTGTCAGGGTCAGGGAAAAATCCAATATATATCTGGTGATATCTCGGGTGCTATTAGAGATAGCGCAATAAACCAAAGTGCATTGTCTGCAGGAAGCCCTGGCGCATGAATCTGTGCAGCGGGAACGACCTCGGACCACCAGGGGCCGAGAAAACCACCATCGCATGGAGTCGGACACTCAAGGTCAGGGACAAATCCAATATATATCTGGTGATATCTCGGCTGCTCTTACAGATAGGGCACTAAACTTAAGTGAATTATCTGCAGGGGGCCCTGGCGCATGAATCTGTGCAGCGGGAACGACCTCGGACCACCAGGGGCCGCGAAAATCACCGTCTCATGGGGCCGGACTGTCAGGGTCAGGGAAAAATCCAATATATATCTGGTGATATCTCGGGTGCTATTAGAGATAGCGCAATAAATCAAAGTGAATTATCTGCAGGGGGCCCTGGCGCATGAATCTGCGCAGCGGGAACGACCTCGGACCACCAGGGGCCGAGAAAACCACCGTCTCATGGAGTCGGACACTCAGGGTCAGGGAAAAATCCAATATATATCTGGTGATATCTCGGGTGCAATTAGAGATAGCGCAATAAATCAAAGTGCATTGTCTGCAGGAGGCACTGGCGCATGAATCTGTGCAGCGGGATCGACCTCGGACCACCAGGGGCCGCGAAAATCACCGTCTCATGGGGCCGGGCTGTCAGGGTCAGGGAAAAATCCAATATATATCTGGTGATATCTCGGGTGCTATTAGAGATAGCGCAATAAACCAAAGTGCATTGTCTGCAGGAAGCCCTGGCGCATGAATCTGTGCAGCGGGAACGACCTCGGACCACCAGGGGCCGAGAAAACCACCGTCTCATGGAGTCGGACACTCAGGGTCAGGGAAAAATCCAATATATATCTGGTGATATCTCGGGTGCAATTAGAGATAGCGCAATAAATCAAAGTGAATTATCTGCAGGGGGCCCTGGCGCATGAATCTGTGCAATGGGATCGACCTCGGACCACGAGGGGCCGAGAAAATTACAGATATTCGGAATCCGTCACCCAAGGTCATGTAAAAATCTAGCATATATCTGGTGATATCTCGGGTGCTATTACAGATAGCGCAATAAACCAAAGTGAATTGTCTGCAGGAAGCCCTGGCGCATGAATCTGTGAAGCGGGAACGACGGCGGACCACCAGGGGCCGAGAAAACTACCGTCTCATGGGGCCGGACACTCAGGGTCAGGGAAAAATCCAATATATATCTGGTGATATCTCGGGTGCTATTAGAGATAGCGCAATAAACCAAAGTGCATTGTCTGCAGGAGGCACTGGCTCATGAATCTGTGAAGCGGGAACGACCGCGGACCACCAGGGGCCGAGAAAACTACCGTCTCATGGGGCCGGACACTCAGGGTCAGGGAAAAATCCAATGTATATCTGGTGATATCTCGCGTGCAATTAGAGATAGCGCAATAAATCAAAGTGAATTATCTGCAGGGTACCCTGGCGCATGAATCTGTGCAGCGGGATCGACCTCGCACTACGAGGGACCGAGAAAACTATCGACACATGGGGACGGACACTCAGGGTCGGGGAAAAATTCAATATATATCTGGTGATATCTCGGGTGCTATTACAGATATCGCAATAAATCAAAGTGCATTGTCTGTAGGAGGCCCTGGCGAATGAACCTGTGCAGCCGGAAGGACCTCGGACCACCAGGGGCCGAGAAAACCACCGTCGCATGGAGTCGGACACTCAGGGTCAGGGAAAAATCCAATATATATCTGGTGATATCTCGCGTGCTATTAGAGAGAGCGCAATAAACCAAAGTGCATTGTCTGCAGGAGGCACTGGCGCATGAATCTGTGCAGCGGGATCGACCTCGGTCCACCAGGGGCCGCGAAAATCACCGTCTCATGGGGCCGGACTGTCAGGGTCAGGGAAAAATCCAATATATATCTGGTGATATCTCGGGTGCTATTAGAGATAGCGCAATAAACCAAAGTGCATTGTCTGCAGGAAGCCCTGTCGCATGAATCTGTGCAGCGGGAACGACCTCGGACCACCAGGGGCCGAGAAAACCACCGTCGCATGGAGTCGGACACTCAAGGTCAGGGAAAAATCCAATACATATCTGGTGATATCTCGGGAGCTGTTAGAGATAGCGCAATAAACCAAAGTGAAATATCTGCAGGAGGCCCCAGCGTATGAATCTGTCCAGCGGGAACCACCTCGGACCGCCAGGGGCCGAGAAAACCACCGTCTCATGGGGCCGGACACTCAGGGTCGGGGAAAAATCCAATATATATCTGGTGATATCTCGGGTGCTATTAGAGATAGCGCAATAAACTAAAGTGCATTGTCTGTACGAGGCCCTGGCGCATGAATCTGTGCAGCGGGACCGACCTCGGTTCACCAGGGGCCGAGAAAACCACAGTCTCTTGGGGCCGGACACTCAGGGTCAGGGAAAAATCAAATATATATCTGGTGATATCTCGGGTGCTATTAGAGATAGCGCAATAAATCAAAGTGAATTATCTGCAGGGGGCCCTGGCGCATGAATCTGTGCAGCGGGAACGACCTCGGAACAACAGGGGCCGAGAAAACCACCGTCACATGGGGTCGGACACTCAAGGTCAGGGACAAATCCAATATATATCTGGTGATATCTCGGCTGCTCTTACAGATAGCGCACTAAACTAAAGTGAATTATCTGCAGGGGGCCCTGGCGCATGAATCTGTGCAGCGGGAACGACCTCGGACCACCAGGGGCCGCGAAAATCACCGTCTCATGGGGCCGGACTGTCAGGGTCAGGGAAAAATCCAATATATATCTGGTGATATCTCGGGTGCTATTAGAGATAGCGCAATAAACCAAAGTGCATTGTCTGCAGGAAGCCCTGGCGCATGAATCTGTGCAGCGGGAACGACCTCGGTTCACCAGGGGCCGAGAAAACCACAGTCTCATGGGGCCGGACACTCAGGGTCAGGGAAAAATCCAATATATATCTGGTGATATCTCGGGTGCTATTAGAGATAGCGCAATAAACCAAGATGCATTGTCTGCAGGAGGCACTGGCGCATGAATCTGTACAGCGGGAACGACCTCGGACCACCAGGGGCCGAGAAAACTATCGACACATGGGGCCGGACACTCAGGGTCGGGGAAAAATTCAATATATATCTGGTGATATCTCGGGTGCTCTTACAGATAGCACACTAAACCAAAGTGAGTTATCTGCAGGGGGCCCTGGCGCATGAATCTGTGCAGCGGGAACGACCTCGGACCACCAGGGGCCGCGAAAACTACCGTCTCATGGGGCCGGACACTCAGGGTCAGGGAAAAATCCAACATATATCTGGTGATATCTCGGGTGCTATTAGAGAGAGCGCAATAAACCAAAGTGCATTGTCTGCAGGAGGCACTGGCGCATGAATCTGTGCAGCGGGATCGACCTCGGACCACAAGGGGCCGCGAAAATCACCGTCTCATGGGGCCGGACTGTCAGGGTCAGGGAAAAATCCAATATATATCTGGTGATATCTCGGGTGCTATTAGAGATAGCGCAATAAACCAAAGTGCATTGTCTGCAGGAAGCCCTGGCGCATGAATCTGTGCAGCGGGAACGACCTCGGACCACCAGGGGCCGAGAAAACCACCGTCGCATGGAGTCGGACACTCAAGGTCCGGGAAAAATCCAATACATATCTGGTGATATCTCGGGAGCTGTTAGAGATAGCGCAATAAACCAAAGTGAAATATCTGCAGGAGGCCCCGGCGTATGAAACTGTCCAGCGGGAACCACCACGGACCGCCAGGGGCCGGGAAAACCACCGTCTCATGGGGCCGGACACTCAGGGTCGGGGAAAAATCCAATATATATCTGGTGATATCTCGGGTGCTATTAGAGATAGCGCAATAAACCAAAGTGCATTGTCTGTACGAGGCCCTGGCGCACGAATCTGTGCAGCGGGAACGACCTCGGTTCACCAGGGGCCGAGAAAACCACAGTCTCTTGGGGCCGGACACTCAGGGTCAGGGAAAAATCAAATATATATCTGGTGATATCTCGGGTGCTATTAGAGATAGCGCAATAAATCAAAGTGAATTATCTGCAGGGGGCCCTGGCGCATGAATCTGTGCAGCGGGAACGACCTCGGAACAACAGGGGCCGAGAAAACCACCGTCACATGGGGTCGGACACTCAAGGTCAGGGACAAATCCAATATATATCTGGTGATATCTCGGGTACTATTAGAGATAGCGCAATAAACCAAGATGCATTGTCTGCAGGAGGCACTGGCGCATGAATCTGTACAGCGGCAACGACCTCGGACCGCCAGGGGCCGTGAAAACCACCGTCGCATGGGGTCGGACACTCAGAGTCAGGGAAAAAACCAATATATATCTGGTGATATCTCGGGTGCAATTAGAGATAGCGCAATAAATCAAAGCGAATTATCTGCAGGGGGCCCTGGAGCATGAATCTGTGCAGCGGGATCGAGCTCGGACCACGAGGGACCGAGAAAACTATCGACACATGGGGCCGGACACTCAGGGTCGGGGAAAAATCCAATATATATCTGGTGATATCTCGGGTGCAATTAGAGATAGCGCAACAAATCAAAGTGAATTATCTGCAGGGGGCCCTGGCGCATGAATCTGTGCAGCGCGATCGACCTCGGACCACCAGGGGCCGAGAAAATCACCGTCTCATGGGGCCGGACACTCAGGGTCAGGGAAAAATCCAATATATATCTGGTGATATCTCGGGTGCTATTAGAGATAGCGCAATAAACCATAGTGCATTGCCTGTAGGAGCCCCTGGCGCATTAATCTGTGCAGCGGGAACGACGTCGGGCCACCAGGGGCCGAGAAAATTACAGATATTCGGAATCCGTCACCCAAGGTCATGTAAAAATCCAGCATATATCTGGTGATATCTCGGGTGCTATTACACATAGCGCAATAAACCAAAGTGAATTGTCTGCAGGAAGCCCTGGCGCATGAATATGTTCAGCGGGATCGACCTCGGACCACCAGGGGTCTAGAAAACCACCGAAACATGGGGCCGGGCACTCAGGGTCAGGGAAAAATCCAATATACATCTGGTGATATCTCGGGTGGTGTTAGAGATAGCGCAATAAATCAAAGTGAATTATCTGCAGGGGGCCCTGGCGCATGAATCTGTATAGCGGGAACGACCTCGGACCACCAGGGGCCGAGAAAACCACCGTCTCATGGTGTCGGACACTCAGGGTCAGGGAAAAATCCAATATATATCTGGTGATATCTCGGGTGCTATTAGAGATAGCGCAATAAATCAAAGTGCATTGTCTGCAGGAGGCCCTAGCGCATGAATCTGTGCAGCGGGATCGACCTCGGACCGCCAGGAGCCGAGAAAACTACCGTCTCATGGGGCCGGACACTCAGGGTCAGGGAAAAATCCAATACATATCAGGTGATATCTCGGGTGCTATTAGATAGAGCGCAATAAACCAAAGTGCATTGTCTGCAGGAGGCACTGGCGCATGAATCTGTGCAGCGGGATCGACCTCGGACCACCAGGGGCCGCGAAAATCACCGTCTCATGGGGCCGGACTGTTAGGGTCAGGGAAAAATCCAATACATATCTGGTGATATCTCGGGTGCTATTAGAGAGAGCGCAATAAACCAAAGTGCATTGTCTGTAGGAGGCCCTGTCGCATGAATCTGTGCAGCGGGAACGATCTCGGACCACCAGGGGCCGTGAAAACCACCATCTCATGGAGTCGGACACTCAGGGTCAGGGAAAAATCCAATATATATCTGGTGATATCTCGCGTGCAATTAGAGATAGCGCAATAAATCAATGTGAATTATCTGCAGGGTACCCTGGCGCATGAATCTGTGCAGCGGGATCGACCTCGCACTACGAGGGACCGAGAAAACTATCGACACATGGGGACGGACACTCAGGGTCGGGGATAAATTCAATATATATCTTGTGATATCTCGGGAGCTATTACAGATATCGCAATAAATCAAAGTGCATTGTCTGTAGGAGGCCCTGGCGCATGAACCTGTGCAGCGGGAAGGACCTCGGACCACCAGGGGCCGAGAAAACCACCGTCTCATGGGGCCGGACACTCAGGGTCAGGGAAAAATCCAATATATATCTGGTGATATCTCGGGTGCTATTAGAGATAGCGCAATAAACCAAGGTGCATTGTCTGCAGGAGGCACTGGCGCATGAATCTGTACTGCGGGAACGACCTCGGACCACCAGGGGCCGAGAAAACCACCGTCGCATGGGGTCGGACACTCAGGGTCACGGAAAAAACCAATATATATCTGGTGATATCTCGGGTGCAATTAGAGATAGCGCAATAAATCAAAGCGAATTATCTGCAGGGGGGCCTGGAGCATGAATCTGTGCAGCGGGATCGAGCTCGGACCACGAGGGACCGAGAAAACTATCGACACATGGGGCCGGACACTCAGGGTCGGGGAAAAATCCAATATATATCTGGTGATATCTCGGGTGCTATTAGAGATAGCGCAATAAACCAAAGTGCATTGTCTGCAGGAAGCCCTGGCGCATGAATCTGTGCAGCGGGAACGACCTCGGACCACCAGGGGCCGAGAAAACCACCGTCGCATGGAGTCGGACACTCAAGGTCAGGGAAAAATCCAATACATATCTGGTGATATCTCGGGAGCTGTTAGAGATAGCGCAATAAACCAAAGTGAAATATCTGCAGGAGGCCCCGGCGTATGAATCTGTCCAGCGGGAACCACCTCGGACCGCCAGGGGCCGAGAAAACCACCGTCTCATGGGGCCGGACACTCAGTGTCGGGGAAAAATCCAATATATATCTGGTGATATCTCGGGTGCTATTAGCGATAGCGCAATAAATCAAAGTGAATTATCTGCAGGGGGCCCTGGCGCATGAATCTGTGCAGCGGGAACGACCTCGGAACAACAGGGGCCGAGAAAACCACCGTGACATGGGGTCGGACACTCAAGGTCAGGGACAAATCCAATATATATCTGGTGATATCTCTGCTGCTCTTACAGATAGCGCACTAAACCAAAGTGAATTATCTGCAGGGGGCCCTGGCGCATGAATCTGTGCAGCGGGAACGACCTCAGACCACCAGGGGCCGAGAATACCACCGTCTCATGAAGTCGGTCACTCAGGGTCAGGGAAAAATCCAATATATTGTTGCGATATATCGAATTAACGAGGTTGCGATGTATCGAACTCGTCCCTCTAGCACGCACGGCTGAACCAACCCTTAGGATCTGAAGGGAGTTGAAATAAACTGGTCGCTAAGGAGTTGGTCAGAGTAAACGAAGACAAACGAGTAGTCTTTGAGCGAACGTTGACGTGAATAGACGTGTTGAGCTATAGACTACATTCTGTAATATTTGTATGAAATTGTAAATATTAGTGTAAATAAGAACATTGTAAATAAACATGTCGCGGGCGAGCACCCCAGGACCCGCACAGCGCAACACTGGTGTCAGAAGTGGGATTCGCAGCCGCCCGAGTCCCACGGAAGATGTTCCTTCGTCATTGGAGAATATGTTTGAAGCTCTCCAACGAAGTTTAAGCGAACAACTTAACAACCAACAGCGATCCTTCGCAGATCAGATGGAGAAATGGCGGGTCCTATCTGAAGAGAGGGAAGCTTCTTGTAGGACGGCCCTAGTAGCCCGTGAAGCCGCCTTAGAAGGAAGGATCGCAGCGATGGAAGCGAACCAACAGGTTATCACTTCCAATTTAGAGACTTTAGCACAGAGGATCATAACGGTGACCTCGTCTGTAAGTCGCGACTCCGTAACGGCTGACCCGTTCGGACTCGCGGCTCCGTCTCAGCCAGCTCTGCAGTCGACTCCTCCTGTCGAAGGCAACAACGGGCCTCGCGGCATACCGGATCTGGGATATGTCGTGAGACCACCCGTTTTCGATGGAAGAAATGGGTGGAATGAGTACCACCTTCAATTTGAGGCTGTGGCTGCAGCGAACAGGTGGGATGAACCAAGGAAGGCGTTGGCCTTGGTTTCATCGCTGGAGGGTTCGGCTCGTAGTGTACTCACTTCCCTTCCCGCTGGTAGTTTACAGAATTACACCGCGATCGTTTCGGCACTGGAGTTCCGTTATGGAACGAAAAATTTAACGAATTTAAATTTCGTTTTATTCCAAAATTACAAACAGCGGAAAGGAGAGTCCATTTCCGATTTGGCCAGGGAGATAGAAAGGTTGGCGCAGGCCGCCTTTTGTGAATGCCCTGCCGAGATCAGGGACAAACTGGCGGCCTCCCAGTTCGTGTCAGCTCTGGCCAATGAAGACATGAAAAGAGCGTTAAGACTCGGCGGGTTTGCATCTCTCAGGGCTGCCGTTATTCGTGCCCTGGAGATCGAAGCCGTCGAGAGCACTTCAGAGGTCACCGCTGATGAAGTGCGGGTACTAAAATCTGTGCCCCGTGTTTTTGAGTGCAATGCGGCTCGAGAAGGTACCTCGCAGGATGATCGACCGGACATGACGTACAGAAGTCGGACCAGGTGGCAAGGTTCCTCGAAGAGGCCCGAGAAACAGAAGGAGTGCTGGGTCTGCGGGAAAAGCGGACACTTTCAACGGGATTGTCGGATGGGAAAAACAGAGAAACCGAAGAAGGGAAACGGGAAAAGGTCGGAGTAATGGGGGAGCCTCCGACTTCAAGTTCTCCTACCCCCGTCGTCCGAAGAGTGAACCCTCAGGAGAAGATGAGCATCGAGGGATTCATCAATGGAAGAAAATGCAAGATCATCATTGATACCGGATCCTATGTAAATCTGTTATCAGCAAACAAGTTCGGTCCCAGGGAAACACTTAACGCGGCGGGTGTAGGAAGCGTGAGAGTCTTCTCGGTTTCGGGAGAAAATCTGAAAATTTTCGGAAAAGAGCGATTCCCTCTGAAAATTGGAAACTTCCAGACGGAAGAAGAATTTTTACTTATACACATGAAAGAAGAATGCATTTTGGGAAGCAACTTCCTCCAAAAGCATGCGAGTAAAATTGACTTCGCCTCGGGTACGCTATCTATTAATGGAGAGGAGCTGTTCCTGCAAGAAAAATCACAAGAGGAGGCGGTCGTACCTGTACATCTGCAGGACTTGTACTCCCGTTGTTCCGGACAACTTACTGAAGAAGAAAGGAAGAGGTTTCGCCGACTATTACAAGAATTTCAAGACGTTTTTGCCGAAAACCCCGAGCAAGTGGGAAAGTGTGAGGTCGTGCGGCACAGGATCAACACGGGAGATCACGCTCCGATCAAGCAGGCACCACGACGTTTACCGTTCTGTCGCCGTGCCGAAGTTGACGAATTATTGGCGAAGATGCAGAAGCAAGGGGTGATAGAAGAGTCGAAAAGCCCCTGGTCTTCGCCAATTGTCCTTGTAAAGAAAAAGGATGGAAGTACCCGTTTTTGTGTCGATTACCGCCGACTTAATGAAATTACCAAGAAGGACTCCTATCCGCTGCCCAGGATAGAAGACACCTTGGACGCCCTTTCTGGATCTTCTTGGTTCTCAACAATTGATCTCCAAAGTGGATATTGGCAGATTCCTGTCGATAAAAGGGATCGTGAGAAGACCGCATTTTGCACAGGCTCTGGATTGTGGCAATTCAAAGTGATGCCATTTGGACTGTGTAATGCTCCAGCTACCTTCGAAAGACTCATGGAAACTGTTCTCGCTGATCTGACTTGGAAGATTTGTCTAGTGTACTTGGACGATATAATTGTCTATGGACGAACCTTCGAAGAGGAAGTACAACGCTTAAAAGAGGTGTTCACCCGCCTGCGCGAAGTAAAGCTTTTGATGAACCCGAAGAAATGTAGCTTCTTCCGCAACGAAGTGGCATACCTGGGACATGTCGTATCCAGTCAAGGAGTTAAAACGGATCCGGAGAAGATTTCTGCGGTACGTGAATGGCCGATTCCCAAGAACAAGACTGAACTACGAAGCTTTCTTGGACTCTGCACGTACTACAGAAAATTCGTGCAGGGCTTTTCGCGTATCGCACGACCGCTACACCGACTGACGGAAGAGAAGATGGACTTCGTATGGACGGAAGAGTGTCAAGAGGCGTTCGAAGCGCTGAAGAGGACATTAGAAGAGACACCTGTTTTGGCGTACCCTTGGATGGACGCGGACTTCGTTCTGGATACCGATGCCTCGAATTTTGCCATCGGAGCAGTCCTGTCACAAATACAAAACGGAGAGGAGAGGGTCATCGCGTATTTCTCCAAGACGCTGGGGAAAGCAGAGAGAAATTATTGTGTGACCCGAAAGGAACTCTTGGCCATAGTCAAGTCCATAGAGCATTTCCATCACTATCTTTATGGACGAAAATTTCTTATCCGCACAGATCATGCAGCTCTGACCTGGCTCCTGAATTTCAAGAATCCAGAAGGTCAAACGGCGCGTTGGATCGAACGATTACAGGAGTACCAATTTGAAATTAAATACAGAGCAGGAAATATACATGGAAATGCGGATAGCCTTTCAAGAAGACCATGTGGGGAACAGTGTAAGCGTTGCTCCCGTTTGGAAGAAAAAGAGAGTGCAAACGAACACTGTCTCCTCAGGACCACATATAGAAACGAGCAGTTAGACGAGTGGAGAAAAGCTCAAGAGGAAGACGATGAAATTGGCTTGGTATTCTTGAAGAAACAAGAAGGAACGAAACCAAGCTGGCCGGAACTTTCGTCTTCCTCGCCGGAAACGAAATACTTGTGGGCAATTTGGGATTCCCTGGAAATCAAGGAAGGTCTCTTGTGCAGGAAATGGGAATCTACCGATGGGAAACAAGTTTCTTGGCTTCTGGTTGTGCCGAAGAGCAAGGTTGAAGAGGTTTTGAAGCAATGCCACGACGCACCATCAGGTGGCCATTTTGGAATCAAGAAGACGCTGGCCAAAGTTCGTCAGAGATTCTTCTGGTTGGATCACCGGAAAGCCGTCGACGAGTGGTGTCGACGATGTTATACTTGTTCGGCGAAGAAGGGCCCCAAAGAGAGGGGAATAGGGGCCATGAAGGTTTACAATGTCGGGGCACCATTTGAGAGGATCGCGCTCGACATTGTGGGTCCCTTGCCCAGGTCTTCGGCCGGAAACAGGTACGCGCTGGTTGTGGTAGATTATTTTTCGAAGTGGCCGGAGGTGATTGCGCTACCAAACCAGCAGGCGACAACGATTGCAAGAGCGTTGTTGAAACAGGTGATCAGCCGGTATGGAGTGCCGCTAGAGTTGCACTCTGATCAGGGTCGGAGTTTCGAATCTTCCATCTTCAAGGAACTGATGAAGATGCTGGGGATAAAGAAGACGAGGACAACTCCCTTACACCCTCAGTCGGATGGACTCGTAGAGCGGATGATTAGAACTTTGCTGCAGTATCTGTCCCAGTTTGTTTCAGAACATCAGAAAGATTGGGACGAATGGATTCCAACGTTTCTTCTTGCATACCGGACCTCCAGACATGAAACCACAGGATTGACTCCATCTATGGTTTTCATGGGCAGAGAGCTGCGTCTTCCGTTAGACCTGTTGAGAGGGACTTCACCAAGTGCTTTAACGGATGAGAAGACGTACGTCGAAGAATACCGAGCAAGACTTGCTGAAACTCACAACTTTGTACGAGAGAGGTTGCGGATATGTAGCAACAAAGCAAAATCATGGTACGATTCCCGTTCACGGCCGATCTCATTTGCCCAAGGAGAGAAGGTCTGGTTGTACAATCCGAAAAGAACAAAAGGGAAATGTCCCAAGTTGCAATTTGACTGGGAAGGACCATACGAGGTTGTTCAACGATTGAATGACCTAATCTATAGGATTGTCCGTTCCCCTAGAAAGAAACTGCGGATTGTACATGTCAATCGGCTTGCTCGCTTCGATTCAAGAACAACGAATTTGAAGAAATCAAAGGACAATGATCGACATTCTTCGCCCAAGAAGAGGACTTGTCGTCGCTGAAGACTAGGGAAAGAATTTTCCTTCTGGCAGCGGAGGCTTTCCTTCGTTTGCGGCCGAACCGGCCAAGGTTGGTATGAGGAAGTGACATTCTCTTAGGAGGGTGTCCCCTCATCTTCTGAGGCTGCATTTCAATAGCGGCGTGCAGCGCCAGGAGTCGATTCGCGAAAGAGTGGTGTTCGGGAGCCCCAAATAAAGGGTTCAGGAGAAGGTTTCCTTGGGGGAACATCCGAGGGAAGGTTTCTCGACGGCTAGGGGAAATTCACCCGAGAAGCCTGGAGGAAAGAAGACTATAAATACAAGAAAGAAGGACTCAATGTGGAAGGGCGAGGAATGAGTGATCCAGGATTACCCGGAGAAGAATTCTTCGGAGGATCGAGTACCGGCGTCTTGCTCAGGGTTTTTGGTGGTTTTCCCCTGAGACGGAGGACGAATGTCAGGACGTTACTGTCTGAGAGACCACCTAGGTAAAGGAATTAATTTGGTTTTACCTACTCTTCAGGCAGAGGTACCACGTGATTGCAGGCCGGCTTCACTGACAGAAGGAAGCGACAGAGGTTAGCGTTATCGGACTGAAGACGTCCACAGTCGTCGGACTGAAATTGCCGATAGTGAAGTTTGACGCGGTCGGGACGACCGCTCAACGAAGGAGGAGGGCAATGTTGCGATATATCGAATTAACGAGGTTGCGATGTATCGAACTCGTCCCTCTAGCACGCACGGCTGAACCAACCCTTAGGATCTGAAGGGAGTTGAAATAAACTGGTCGCTAAGGAGTTGGTCAGAGTAAACGAAGACAAACGAGTAGTCTTTGAGCGAACGTTGACGTGAATAGACGTGTTGAGCTATAGACTACATTCTGTAATATTTGTATGAAATTGTAAATATTAGTGTAAATAAGAACATTGTAAATAAACATGTCGCGGGCGAGCACCCCAGGACCCGCACAGCGCAACAATATATCTGGTGATATCTCGGGTGCAATTAGAGATAGCGCAATAAATCAAAGTGAATTATCTGCAGCGGGCCCTGGCGCATGAATCTGTGCAGCGCGATCGACCTCGGACCACCAGGGGCCGAGAAAATCACCGTCTCATGGGGCCGGACTGTCAGGGTCAGGGAAAAATCCAATATATATCTGGTGATATCTCGGGTGCTATTAGAGATAGCGCAATAAACCAAAGTGCATTGCCTGTAGGAGGCCCTGGCGAATGAATCTGTGCAGCGGGAACGACGTCGGGCCACCAGGGGCCGAGAAAATTACAGATATTCGGAATCCGTCACCCAAGGTCATGTAAAAATCCAGCATATATCTGGTGATATCTCGGGTGCTATTACACATAGCGCAATAAACCAAAGTGAATTGTCTGCAGGAAGCCCTGGCGCATGAATATGTTCAGCGCGATCGACCTCGGACCACCAGGGGTCTAGAAAACCACCGAAACATGGGGCCGGGCACTCAGGGTCAGGGAAAAATCCAATATACATCTGGTGATATCTCGGGTGGTGTTAGAGATAGCGCAATAAATCAAAGTGAATTATCTGCAGGGGGCCCTGGCGCATGAATCTGTGCAGCGGGAACGACCTCGGAACTACAGGGGCCGAGAAAACCACCGTCACATGGGGTCGGACACTCAAGGTCAGCGACAAATCCAATATATATCTGGTGATATCTCTGCTGCTCTTACAGATAGCGCACTAAACCAAAGTGAATTATCTGCAGGGGGCCCTGGCGCATGAATCTGTGCAGCGGGAACGACCTCGGACCACCAGGGGCCGAGAAAACCACCGTCTCATGAAGTCGGACACTCAGGGTCAGGGAAAAATCCAATATATATCTGGTGATATCTCGGGTGCAATTAGAGATAGCGCAATAAATCAAAGTGAATTATCTGCAGGGGGCCCTGGCGCATGAATCTGTGCAGCGCGATCGACCTCGGACCACCAGGGGCCGAGAAAATCACCGTCTCATGGGGCCGGACACTCAGGGTCAGGGAAAAATCCAATATATATCTGGTGATATCTCGGGTGCTATTAGAGATAGCGCAATAAACCAAAGTGCATTGCCTGTAGGAGCCCCTGGCGCATGAATCTGTGCAGCGGGAACGACGTCGGGCCACCAGGGGCCGAGAAAATTACAGATATTCGGAATCCGTCACCCAAGGTCATGTAAAAATCCAGCATATATCTGATGATATCTCGGGTGCTATTACACATAGCGCAATAAACCAAAGTGAATTGTCTGCAGGAAGCCCTGGCGCATGAATATGTTCAGCGGGATCGACCTCGGACCACCAGGGGTCTAGAAAACCACCGAAACATGGGGCCGGGCACTCAGGGTCAGGGAAAAATCCAATATACATCTGGTGATATCTCGGGTTGTGTTAGAGATAGCGCAATAAATCAAAGTGAATTATCTGCAGGGGGCCCTGGCGCATGAATCTGTATAGCGGGAACGACCTCGGACCACCAGGGGCCGAGAAAACCACGGTCTCATGGGGTCGGACACTCAGGGTCAGGGAAAAATCCAATATATATCTGGTGATATCTCGGGTGCTATTAGAGATAGCGCAATAAACCAAAGTGCATTGTCTGCAGGAGGCCCTGGCGCATGAATCTGTGCAGCAGGAACGACCTCGGACCACCAGGGGCCGAGAAAACCACCGTCTCGTGGAGTCAGACACTCAGGGTCAGGGAAAAATCCAATATATATCTGGTGATATCTCGGGTGCTATGAGAGATAGCGCAATAAATCAAAGTGCATTGTCTGCAGGAGGCCCTAGCGCATGAATCTGTGCAGCGGGATCGACCTCGGACCGCCAGGAGCCGAGAAAACTACCGTCTCATGGGGCCGGACACTCAGGGTCAGGGAAAAATCCAATACATATCAGGTGATATCTCGGGTGCTATTAGAGAGAGCGCAATAAACCAAAGTGCATTGTCTGCAGGAGGCACTGGCGCATGAATCTGTGCAGCGGGATCGACCTCGGACCACCAGGGGCCGCGAAAATCACCGTCTCATGGGGCCGGACTGTCAGGGTCAGGGAAAAATCCAATACATATCTGGTGATATCTCGGGTGCTATTAGAGAGAGCGCAATAAACCAAAGTGCATTGTCTGTAGGAGGCCCAGGCGCATGAACCTGTGTAGCGGGAAGGACCTCGGACCACCAGGGGCCGAGAAAACCACCGTCTCATGGGGCCGGGCACTCAGGGTCAGGGAAAAATCCAATATACATCTGGTGATATCTCGGGTGGTATTATAGATAGCGCAATAAATCAAAGTGAATTATCTGCAGGGGGCCCTGGCGCATGAATCTGTATAGCGGGAACGACCTCGGACCACCAGGGGCCGAGAAAACCACCGTCTCATGGGGTCGGACACTCAGGGTCAGGGAAAAATCCAATATATATCTGGTGATATCTCGGGTGCTATTAGAGATAGCGCAATAAACCAAAGTGCATTGTCTGCAGGAGGCCCTGGCGCATGAATCTGTGCAGCAGGAACGACCTCGGACCACCAGGGGCCGAGAAAACCACCGTCTCGTGTAGTCAGACACTCAGGGTCAGGGAAAAATCCAATATATATCTGGTGATATCTCGGGTGCTATTAGAGATAGCGCAATAAATCAAAGTGCATTGTCTGCAGGAGGCCCTAGCGCATGAATCTGTGCAGCGGGAACGACCTCGGACCACCAGGGGCCGAGAAAATCACCGTCTCGTAGGGCCGGACTGTCAGGGTCAGGGAAAAATCCAATATATATCTGGTGATATCTCGGGTGCTATTAGAGATAGCGCAATAAATCAAAGTGCATTGTCTGCAGGAGGCCCTGGCGCATGAATCTGTGCAGCGGGATCGACCTCGGACCGCCAGGAGCCGAGAAAACTACCGTCTCATGGGGCCGGACACTCAGGGTCAAGGAAAAATCCAATACATATCTGGTGATATCTCGGGTGCTATTAGAGAGAGCGCAATAAACCAAAGTGCATTGTCTGCAGGAGGCACTGGCGCATGAATCTGTGCAGCGGGATCGACCTCGGACCACCAGGGGCCGCGAAAATCACCGTCTCATGGGGCCGGACTGTCAGGGTCAGGGAAAAATCCAATATATATCTGGTGATATCTCGGGTGCTATTAGAGATAGCGCAATAAATCAAAGTGCATTGTCTGCAGGAGGCCCTAGCGCATGAATCTGTGCAGCGGGAACGACCTCGGACCACCAGGGGCCGAGAAAATCACCGTCTCGTAGGGCCGGACTGTCAGGGTCAGGGAAAAATCCAATATATATCTGGTGATATCTCGGGTGCTATTAGAGATAGCGCAATAAATCAAAGTGCATTGTCTGCAGGAGGCCCTGGCGCATGAATCTGTGCAGCGGGATCGACCTCGGACCGCCAGGAGCCGAGAAAACAACCGTCTCATGGGGCCGGACACTCAGGGTCAGGGAAAAATCCAATACATATCTGGTGATATCTCGGGTGCTATTAGAGAGAGCGCAATAAACCAAAGTGCATTGTCTGCAGGAGGCACTGGCGCATGAATCTGTGCAGCGGGATCGACCTCGGACCACCAGGGGCCGCGAAAATCACCGTCTCATGGGGCCGGACTGTCAGGGTCAGGGAAAAATCCAATATATATCTGATGATATCTCGGGTGCTATTAGAGATAGCGCAATAAATCAAAGTGAATTATCTGCAGGGGGCCCTGGCGCATGAATCTGTGCAGCGGGATCGACCTCGGACCGCCAGGAGCCGAGAAAACTACCGTCTCATGGGGCCGGACACTCAGGGTCAGGGAAAAATCCAATACATATCAGGTGATATCTCGGGTGCTATTAGAGAGAGCGCAATAAACCAAAGTGCATTGTCTGCAGGAGGCACTGGCGCATGAATCTGTGCAGCGGGATCGACCTCGGACCACCAGGGGCCGCGAAAATCACCGTCTCATGGGGCCGGACTGTCAGGGTCAGGGAAAAATCCAATACATATCTGGTGATATCTCGGGTGCTATTAGAGAGAGCGCAATAAACCAAAGTGCATTGTCTGTAGGAGGCCCAGGCGCATGAAACTGTGCAGCGGGAAGGACCTCGGACCACCAGGGGCCGAGAAAACCACCGTCTCATGGGGTCGGACACTCAGGGTCAGGGACAAATCCAATATATATCTGGTGATATCTCGGGTGATATTAGAGATAGCGCAATAAACCCAAGTGAATTATCTGCAGGGGGCCCTGGCGCATGAATCTGCGCAGCGGGAACGACCTCGGACCACCAGGGGCCGAGAAAACCACCGTCTCATGGGGTCGGACACTCAGGGTCAGGGAAAAATCCAATATATAACTGGTGATATCTCGGGTGCTATTAGAGATAGCGCAATAAACCAAAGTGCATTGTCTGCAGGAGGCCCTGGCGCATGAATCTGTGCAGCGGGAACGACCTCGGACCACCAGGGGCCGTGAAAACCACCGTCTCATGGAGTCGGACACTCAGGGTCAGGGAAAAATCCAATATATATCTGGTGATATCTCGGGTGCAATTAGAGATAGCGCAATAATTCAAAGTGAATTATCTGCAGGGGGCCCTGGCGCATGAATCTGTGCAATGGGATCGACCTCGGACCACCAGGGGCCGAGAAAATTACAGATATACGGAATCCGTCACCCAAGGTCATGTAAAAATCTAGCATATATCTGGTGATATCTCGGGTGCTATTACAGATAGCGCAATAAACCAAAGTGAATTGTCTGCAGGAAGCCCTGGCGCATGAATCTGTGAAGCGGGAACGACCGCGGACCACCAGGGGCAGAGAAAACTACCGTCTCATGGGGCCGGACACTCAGGGTCAGGGAAAAATCCAATATATATCTGGTGATATCTCGCGTGCAATTAGAGATAGCGCAATAAATCAAAGTGAATTATCTGCAGGGTACCCTGGCGCATGAATCTGTGCAGCGGGATCGACCTCGCACTACGAGGGACCGAGAAAACTATCGACACATGGGGACGGACACTCAGGGTCGGGGAAAAATTCAATATATATCCGGTGATATCTCGGGTGCTATTACAGATATCGCAATAAATCAAAGTGCATTGTCTGTAGGAGGCCCTGGCGCATGAACCTGTGCAGCGGGAAGGACCTCGGACCACCAGGGGCCGAGAAAACCACCGTCTCATGGGGCCGGACACTCAGGGTCAGGGAAAAATCCAATATATATCTGGTGATATCTCGGGTGCTATTAGAGATAGCGCAATAAACCAAAGTGCATTGTCTGCAGGAGGCACTGGCTCATGAATCTGTGCAATGGGATCGACCTCGGACCACCAGGGGCCGAGAAAATTACAGATATTCGGAATCCGTCACCCAAGGTCATGTAAAAATCTAGCATATATCTGGCGATATCTCGGGTGCTATTAGAGATAGCGCAATAAACCAAAGTGCATTGTCTGCAGGAGGCACTGGCTCATGAATCTGTGCAGCGCGATCGACCTCGGACCACCAGGGGCCGAGAAAATCACCGTCTCATGGGGCCGGACACTCTGGGTCAGGGAAAAATCCAATATATATCTGGTGATATCTCGGGTGCTATTAGAGATAGCGCAATAAACCAAAGCGCATTGCCTGTAGGAGGCCCTGGCGCATGAATCTGTGCAGCGGCAACGACGTCGGGCCACCAGGGGCCGAGAAAATTACAGATATTCGGAATCCGTCACCCAAGGTCATGTAAAAATCCAGCATATATCTGGTGATATCTCGGGTGCTATTACACATAGCGCAATAAACCAAAGTGAATTGTCTGCAGGAAGCCCTGGCGCATGAATATGTTCAGCGGGATCGACCTCGGACCACCAGGGGTCTAGAAAACCACCGAAACATGGGGCCGGGCACTCAGGGTCAGGGAAAAATCCAATATACATCTGGTGATATCTCGGGTGGTATTATAGATAGCGCAATAAATCAAAGTGAATTATCTGCAGGGGGCCCTGGCGCATGAATCTGTGCAGCGCGATCGACCTCGGACCACCAGGGGCCGAGAAAATCACCGTCTCATGGGGCCGGACACTCAGGGTCAGGGAAAAATCCAATACATATCTGGTGATATCTCGGGTGCTATTAGAGAGAGCGCAATAAACCAAAGTGCATTGTCTGCAGGAGGCACTGGCGCATGAATCTGTGCAGCGGGATCGACCTCGGACCACCAGGGGCCGCGAAAATCACCGTCTCATGGGGCCGGACTGTCAGGGTCAGGGAAAAATCCAATATATATCTGGTGATATCTCGGGTGCTATTAGAGATAGCGCAATAAATCAAAGTGAATTATCTGCAGGGGGCCCTGGCGCATGAATCTGCGCAGCGGGAACGACCTCGGACCACCAGGGGCCGAGAAAACCACCGTCTCATGGGGTCGGACACTCAGGGTCAGGGAAAAATCCAATATATATCTGGTGATATCTCGGGTGCTATTAGAGATAGCGCAATAAACCAAAGTGCATTGTCTGCAGGAGGCCCTGGCGCATGAATCTGTGCAGCGGGAACGACCTCGGACCACCAGGGGCCGTGAAAACCACCGTCCCATGGAGTCGGACACTCAGGGTCAGGGAAAAATCCAAT
Source organism: Nomia melanderi (assembly GCF_051020985.1). Lineage (NCBI taxonomy): Eukaryota > Metazoa > Arthropoda > Insecta > Hymenoptera > Halictidae > Nomia > Nomia melanderi. The sequence goes on from NW_027475130.1 coordinate 4,847,173, forward strand.
ATATATCTGGTGATATCTCGGGTGCAATTAGAGATAGCGCAATAGATCAAAGTGAATTATCTGCAGGGGGCCCTGGCGCATGAATCTGTGCAATGGGATCGACTTCGGACCACCAGGGGCCGAGAAAATTACAGATATTCGGTATCCGTCACCCAAGGTCATGTAAAAATCTAGCATATATCTGGTGATATCTCGGGTGCTATTACAGATAGCGCAATAAACCAAAGTGAATTGTCTGCAGGAAGCCCTGGCGCATGAATCTGTGAAGCGGGAACGACCGCGGACCACGAGGGGCCGAGAAAACTACCGTCTCATGGGGCCGGACACTCAGGGTCAGGGAAAAATCCAATATATATCTGGTGATATCTCGGGTGCTCTTACAGATAGCGCACTAAACCAAAGTGAATTATCTGCATGGGGCCCTGGCGCATGAATCTGTGCAGCGGGAACGACCTCGGACCACCAGGGGCCGCGAAAACTACCGTCTCATGGGGCCGGACAATCAGGGTCAGGGAAAAATCCAATATATATCTGGTGATATCTCGGGTGCTATTAGAGAGAGCGCAATAAACCAAAGTGCATTGTCTGCAGGAGGCACTGGCGCATGAATCTGTGCAGCGGGATCGACCTCGGACCACCAGGGGCCGAGAAAACCACCGTCGCATGGAGTCGGACGCTCAGGGTCAGGGAAAAATCCAATATATATCTGGTGATATCTCGGGTGCTATTAGAGATAGCGCAATAAACCAAAGTGCATTGTCTGCAGGAGGCCCTGGCGCATGAATCTGTATAGCGGGAATGACCTCGGACCACCAGGGGCCGAGAAAACCACCGTCTCATGGGGTCGGACACTCAGGGTCAGGGAAAAATCCAATATATATCTGGTGATATCTCGGGTGCTATTAGAGATAGCGCAATAAACCAAAGTGCATTGTCTGCAGGAGGCACTGGCTCATGAATCTGTGCAGCGCGATCGACCTCGGACCACCAGGGGCCGAGAAAATCACCGTCTCATGGGGCCGGACACTCAGGGTCAGGGAAAAATCCAATATATATCTGGTGATATCTCGGGTGCTATTAGAGATAGCGCAATAAACCAAAGCGCATTGCCTGTAGGAGGCCCTGGCGCATGAATCTGTGCAGCGGGAACGACGTCGGGCCACCAGGGGCCGAGAAAATTACAGATATTCGGAATCCGTCACCCAAGGTCATGTAAAAATCCAGCATATATCTGGTGATATCTCGGGTGCTATTACACATAGCGCAATAAACCAAAGTGAATTGTCTGCAGGAAGCCCTGGCGCATGAATAT